>NC_039263.1:23677596-23715096 GCF_003368295.1 Carassius auratus | reverse complement strand
CAGGGGTGAATCCACATTCATCCGGAACAGACGACTGATCCAGGTGTCTTTCAAGATGTGTTTTTGAGCTGCCCGAACAGGTGCATGAATGTAAAATTGGACGGATGTGAAAGTGAGCGGAAGATGCAATAAATGCAAGACTACACTTCCTTGGGTTTGTGTCAATAAAGGGTTGTCGATATGCCAAACCACTTCAGGAAAAAAATCCAGAATGCAAGTAGATGCAGGCCCGGTGTGAACATGTTAAATACTGAGCCAAAACTTTGAAAGGATAGTGCATATGTATCATATAGTAAGTGACACTTACGGGTTCAATGATGGCAGGCTCTCCTTTCTGGCCTTTCTCTCCCCTCAGTCCATCCACCTTTGGAAACACAACCTCAATTTAATTCAATCCAGATCCAGTGTAGATATCAGTGTAAACGCAATATGGAATAGAGCAGGTAATAAACGAACAATTCTAACCAAAAATAAACTATAGGTCACCCTCAAGTCATTCAAAGCCTGTCTGAAACCCAAAGTGGGGAATTTTATTGCAAAGAGTGGGAGGTACATTATCCTTTTGTGTTAAACGAGAAGAAAAAGTAAGCCAATTCAGGTTTGAAACAACATGAAGAATAAAAAAAGAAAATTTTTTGGATGAGGTGAGCACAGAGGTGGGACGGAGCTGGAGATCACCTGTCCGTAGCCCTCGTCGGTCTCTGCGGGCAGTGCTTTGTCACCGTCGGTGTACAGGTCATCATAGTCATACATCTTCTCCAGTTCTGCGTCAGTGTAATCCGTGATGGATTCCTCCTTGAACCTGTCGATATCGACGGAATCTGCCTCTCCACCGATTCCTCCATGCCCACCGGAGGCAACAGACCCCGCCCCCACACTGGCCCCAGCACTGCTGGATCCGCCCCCAACTGAGCCACTTGAAGAAGCAGACCCGCCTCCAACAGAAACAGACCCGCCTCCAACAGAAACAGACCCGCCCCCGACGGACACTGAAGTTCTGCTGCTGCTAGCGCCTCCTTCCACGTTATAATCTCCCTCTCCGTATCCTTCTTCATATCCCTCTCCATAGGTCAGATCAAGACCCTCGCCGTAGTGGGTATCATCATAACCACCATCCACCTACACATCAGACAAACACAAGGCTTCAGACATCATAACCATTCACGACTCCATGTGTGTCAAGTGAACTTTATTTATATAGCTCTTTTAAAAATATGGATAGTGTCGAAGCAGCTTTACAATATTAAATAGGAAAATAGTGTGTAATAATTGATTCTCATATGTGTGAATATCACAAAAACAAAGAAAAATAAGATTACTTTTTATTTTTATGACCAAAAAGCACATATAGTTTATTCTTAGGGTTTTGCCCAGTATTTTAAGTGGTGATTGTCTATTTTTATGAATTGAAATGTATTATAACTTGGACATGTTCCTGACAGGCTCTGATTAAAAGAGAATGTTGCAGTAATTGCAATAATAAGCAAAACTTTATTAAAGACACGACTTAACTCCTGAGTTCAGTAAAATCCACTTCAGTAAAAAGGATATTAATGCACTATTATACTCAACAATGCAGTAATTGCAGTAATAAGAACAACTTGTTGCAAAACGTAGAAAATTTATTTAAAACATAGTAAAAATAAAATATATTAAATAAAATAAAAGGTATTATTTAATGTTACCAATAAAATCTATTATATCTGAATTAGACTCAATCCCACGTCGGTAAAAAACTTTAACTAAACTTCAGAAACTTCAGTAACAAAACAATGCAGGAACTGCAATAATAAGAAAAATACATAAATATACATAAAATATTTTAAAAGATCATTTAAATATCATTTAAAAAAATATATTTTAAGTCTGTTATATCTGAATTTGACTGGATCCCTGTAAAACATGATCTTATTACATTATACTAAACCCTTCATTATTATATAATATAATATTATTAATAAATCTTTATTAATTCTCACATAAAAGTGAAACTGTTTGGGATAACTAGTTCCAACTAAACTCACCGTGGGATAACTAGAGCTGGAGCTGGAGCCGGTGCTGACTCCAGAGCTGGAGCTGGAGCTGGAGCTGGAGCTGGAGCCGGAGCTGGAGCTAGTAATGACTCTGGTGCTAGAGCCGGTGCCAGAGCCGGAGCTGGAAACAGAGCCAGACGTTCCATTGTGAATGACTGTGACAGTTGAGTGCACTCTTCCACTTCCTCCTCCTCCTCCTGATGATGATGACGACGACGACGATGATGATGATGATGATGATGTAATGATCCGCCTGTCCAGGTCTCCTCCCAGTCCCAAATCCACCTCACCGGCCAGTCCGATCTCCACTTCTCCGCCGGTACCTGTGCCTGTGCTAGTGATGCTGATGGTCCGGGAGCCGTCAGGCGCCGAGGTCGACTCGTCATAATATGTGTCATATCCAGTCTCATATCCATCGTAGCCGTCGTACGGTTCCTCGCCAGTAGTCGTGGTAGAGCTGGAGGATGAAGAGGATGAAGAAGAGGAGGACGAGGAGCTACTCGAGGAACTGCTGGAGCCGCCTGTTCCACCACTGATAACCGATGTAACCACACGACCGCTATCCGGAACAGACACCTGGTCATCAAAGGAAAGAGACACTTCTTTAGAATAAATAGTTGAAAATGAATGATTTGATGAATGCACTGATTTCTTGATTCACTCTCAATTCACCGAATCCCAGTTAGGAATATTAAAGTTACAGACTAATGCTGGGAACTGAACTATTGATTCTTATTTTGAGTTGTTGTCCCACTCCACATTTTTAAATCAAATAATATATTTTAGCAATTATGCCATATTATGGAAGAAAATAATAAGCTACGGACATGGATTAATGTTGGATTAGAAATATGAAATGTAAAATATTTACTTGACCTAGCCTTATTATGAATTATGAATTATTTTGTTATAAAATTAAATTTTTGACAATTAAAAAAGCGGACATAAAGTAATACTAAAATATTAGATAAATATTAGAATATTAACGTAAAACTGAAAAAATTAAATTACAGATGTAGCCTAGGCAACTAACTGAAATAATATAAGCTGAAAATGAAGTAAAATAAGTAAAACTCAAAATATAATAAAAATTTATTAAAAAACTACAATACAATCAATTAAATATAAACAGAAATATATATATATATATATATATATATATATATATATATGTGTGTGTGTGTGTGTGTGTGTGTGTGTGTGTGTGTGTGTGTGTGTGTGTGTGTGTGTGTGTGTGTGTGTGTATAAAACTAATAAAAATGACAAAAGCAAAACTTAAACTAAAAAATAAAAGCTAATTTAAAAAGAATAAATACTACAATAGTACATAAATAATCCTTAAATAAGACTGACCGTTAGGTCTTCAGTTTCGGTTCCAGTCGTTTCATCGGTTGTCGTTTCTTCCCTCTTTTCGTTGTCCATGTCCTCATAGTAGGGATATTCATAATAGTAGTCATCCTCTGTGTTCTGAAGAGAAATGTAGAAACTAAGTGTTATTAGATTTTAAAATACTGTGTGTTTGCATGCGTTTTCTCCTTTTCAGCTTTCTTAGTTCTTTTGTAAGTGCGCATTGGTAGTTCACAATGTTCATATGATCATACACGGTACTCTCACAGCGTGCTAATTTAACCATTCAAGCAGCTGTCTTGATTTAACAGACTCAAATTTTCTGAGAAGAAAGAGCTGAGGGAAGGAGGGATTCCCTCTGACTGAGTCCAGCGGAAATCCATGTTCTCTCTTATCTAGCGAGAAAGAGAAGAACGCAAGGAATTCACCGTTCTGCCTCTCTCTCCTTAATTCCCACACATTAGCAACAGATAACTCATCACGTTTTCATCTGTAAAGAGGTTTCGCTGATAGTTAAACGGCAGACTTGGCTTTTGAAGGGCTGGTCAAAGGTGAATCAGGGTTTTTTCATATTGCCGCCCACACTCAGATTTACAGCTCCTGACACACACAAAACTGAAAAAGGTGAACGTGAGGTCAGCAGAGGGCTGTTTCTGTGCCAGCATGCTGACATCAAAGCTCTGAAAGATGTAAAGATGTCCAGAACGCACCACATGCTGCAGTCACCTGCATATCATTACATTTTACATTTTACAGACACAACTTTACCATATGTTGGCCACACCAGTTTTTCCGATCGAAAAGCTTTTTACGAATATTACTGACGAATATTACTGTTTTATTTTTTCGATTCTTGGTGATGTTTTGTTCATTTATGTTTCTGAATGTCAAATGGTAAATCATGAAGCTAGCAATAGCAAAGTCATGGGCTCGAGTTAGAGCTGAGAAAACATTTCAAGACATTTGTGAACCCAGCCTTAAAAAAACTGTACATTTTGGTGCATGCAAGTACTCCTGATGTGTAAAAAAATTCGCAGTCTTTAAAGATCCCCATTTTCACCATGTTTTTTGAGAATAAAATATTGCATAAATCCAGGCAAATAATATAAGAACAAACCCTTCAGTAAAAACCTTCAGACTATGGTTAGGATTAAAGCTGTAAACTGCGGTGCATGCAAGAAAAAAATCACAGCCTATTAAAAATTAAGAATTTTTTCCATGTTTTTAGGAATACGTGTTGTATAAAATCAGGCACTTGGTATATGAACAAACCCCTTAGTAAAAACTTTCAGAATATAGAAAGTTTGGTGTATGTAAGTGCTGCTAAATGGACAAAAACTTTTATATTTTGAGAAAACAACCTTTAAAGATACAGTATGTACTGCAAGTGAAATCTAAAAGACTGTAATATTCTGTAGAAAGTGCAATAAAACAGTATTTTAAAAGTATTTTGAATGTTTTATTTCTACTAGTTTGAAACAGCACATCATGAAAAATCTCAAAATTGACCAGTGCCTGAAAAACTAAGTTTTTGCCAATAAACAGCAAACTTTGAATCCACCAGAGACTCCAGCACTATTAACAAAGAGTGTAATTGGTCACATTAATATAAAGTGTGATTTTGCACCTGTCGTCTGCATTAAATTCAGCATTTCTCCACTTTTTGAAATTCTAGCCATTTGTTTTGCCCCGTGGTCAGTCCCACAATTCCCTTCAGCCTGCCTTTTGCTCGGCTCCCATAGAGAATCAATTGATAACGGTTGGTCATCTCTGTGTTATTCAGCTTAAACTATTTTCTCGTCTGTTTCACATGCTAAATCTCTCAGTCTTTCATTTAATGCCTTCTATTCCTCTCTCCGTATCTCTCAGAGGATATTGGCATCTGAGTGAACCCAGATGGACAGAGACTATGGAGAATATGAGCACTCAGTTGATCCCATGAAATAAAAATGGGACTTTTGTGGGTTTTAGTCCATCTCTTCTCATCTTTATGTTGTAACACTCATTTGACACATTTTAAATGTATAATATTTCTACAAGAAAGACTTTACGTAGTGACAAAATAATGACTTTTCTTTAAATATTTTTACATTATTAACACACAATTTTGTTAACCCAGCCTGAATTAACTGGAATTAAATATAGTAATATACAGTATCTATGTGATTTAAGCATCAAAAACACTAGAAAAGCATTAATTTTGAAATCTTATCTTGCCAAATAAATGTGAAATGGGATTTTTGTCTTCTCATATTTCTACGGAAAGACATATATATATATATTAATTAATAAGCATTTTATTTAATAAAATAATGTTTTTTTATTAATTGATTAATTAATTTATTTATTTAAATTTTTCACATTTTAAATATAAATGTAAGATTAGATTTGGAAAAACTTTTTTTTCAAATGCAGTACAAATGTACCTTTTTGTTTTCTTTTTCTTTTTTAAATATATCTGCACGATTTAACACCGAATCCCTTAGAAAAGCACAACTGGCAAAATCTGAGTTTAATTCATCACATAAATGTGAAATTTTTTATTTTATTTTTGCTTGTCGTACTTTAACAGAAAGACTTGAATATTACTTTAGCATTTAATTTAGTGACAAAATAATGTATTTTCTTTAAAAAAAAAAGGTACATTATTAATACAGTATGTCAGCAATACTGCACAGGAGAGGTCCTCTCCTCCCTCTATCTCTCTCTCTTTTCGTTTCTCTGACTGATGAGCTCATACGTTCGGTTGGAAAAATACACTCTAAACAGACAGCATGCAACTGGGTCTTTTCCGATGAGATGGAAAGAGCCATAAAGAATTAATACGCCTGAAAAACACGCACACGAGTAGAGGCATGTTTTATTACTCCATTCCAAATACTGTATGAAAGCTGAATAAATGTATTAATATTCAGACAGTGAGCGCTTTGTGCTGTCAGATATGCCAACTGTAACACCAAAACCAGATTCTATATTTACAGAAGAGAATGTGAGCAGCACTGGCACTAAATCATTGACCATTTAGGCAAGGGATCTTTGTTAAGTGCTTGGCTGATTTTATTTTTGATTTCAGATTTAAAAGAGCTTTGGTAAGATGTTCTTGAGTTCAACAGAGGTGAATCTATGCTGGTTTGCTCTTCAAGCGCTAAAGGAAATGAATCTTGGAGTAAGAACAGTATACTGTATGAACTTACATCTTTATCAGTGTTTGGGTCTTGGTTCTGGTGCTGTTCAGGTGCAGGAACCTCACAGTCGGGGCTGTAGTGCTCACAGTAATCAAACGCAGCGCGATAGTCCGATACAATCATCAACTGCTGGATGTCACCCTGGAAACAAAGAAATCAACTGTTAGAACTTCTGTAAAAATAGCACAAACAAATATGAAGGACTGAAACATCCTTGTGCTTGTTACAGGCCATGTGAGAGACAAATAAGACCAGCAGAGGTAGCAAAATTCCCATTCATTTGATGCAAATGACAATGATGCTGTGAGGGAAAGAAGTAGAGTCCATTCAATGCACCTTTAATAAAGAGTTACATCTTATACAGCTTACAATTTACTAACATTTACTAAGTATTGTGATTTACTTTTACTTTCCATAATGTTTTAAGGAGCCAGCAAGAGCTAGGGTATCAAAAAAGAGCTAGATAAAAATAATTTATATAATTCCAAAATGTATGCATAATAACGTATAATTTACATAATAATGTACTATCATTTTAGCAATAAAAAAATAACATATATACACACACACACACACACACACACACAATTAATTAATTAATTATAAATATATATTTATAAAATAATGTTAATTGATTTTAGGGCTGCACGATATTGGGGAAAAATGACATTGCGATATTTTATTTTTTGCGATATATATTGCGATATGAAATCTAATCTAATTTTTCTTGCAAATAAAAATGGGGCGAGCACACTTACATTCTCATTTTAAATGATTTAAACATCGACACAATCATGTCAATTGATTAATATGCGCGAGGGAGAGAGAGCAAGACAGCGCTCGTGTTGTCTTTCTCGTGCTCTCTCTCTCTTGCGCTCTCTCTCTTGCGCTCTCTCTCTTTCTCGTGCTCTCTCTCTTTCTCGTGCTCTCTCTCTCGCGCGCGATCTATCTCGCACGCTCTCTCTCTTGCGCTCTCTCTCTTTCTTGCGCTCGCTCTCTCTCTCGCGCGCGATCTCTCTTGCGCTCTCTCTCGCGCGCTCTCTCTCTTTCTCTGTGCTCTCTCTTGCGCGCTCTCTCTCGCACGCTCTCTCTCTTGCGCTCTCTCTCTTTCTCGCGCTCTCTCTCTCTCGCACGCGATCTCTCTCGCACGTTCTCTCTCTTGCGCTCTCTCTCTTTCTTGCGCTCTCTCTCTCTCTCTCTTTCTCGCGCGCTCTCTCTCTCTGCCCTGTTAAACTGACAGGACTTAAAAACACATGCAAATGATAAACTTTCACTCTATGATGGTTAAGCTGTGCAATTAATCCATGAATCACATTCGTCAAGGGCCGGGGAGCAGCTGGCCCATACAGTTAATGAATAACAGATCAACTACAACAGCCTACATCACACATCCTGCGATGTGACTATAGTGGGATCGTAAATCGCGATATCGATGCTTAAACGACACATCGTGCAGCCCTAATTATAATTCATTAAAACATAAATTTGAATATGATTAATTATGTAAATATTATTCATAAATGTTTCTGTTCTCATTATGTTTCCAACTGATGATTTGAAATGATGTTTTAATGCAGCACAGAGTCAGCAGGAATATGGTTCACTAATTAGTCATTCTCGTTTTATATAGCGGTTGAGTAAGTGAGTCCGATTACTTCAGCAACTGCTCAGACCGATTCGTAAGTGTTTGGAAAACTGCAGAGGTCCAAGAACTGTTAACAGAAGAAAAGAATAAGAGCTGTTCTTGGTTTGCCAAACCTACCATTGAACTGTATACTAATGCATGAAGAAACATTGACAACAATCGCACAAATATGATGAGTCTTCATATGAAGCAGAGTCAAAACAGCATTATGTTAAATTGATCTAAAATTCAAAGCACGCATAGAAACAGGAGAGAAACAGCTGTGTCCTTTCATTCAATAACCATGGGTTTTGAAAAAATAATGAATACAGTATGGAAAAGGGATGAAACACCTGTTGCAATAGGACAGGAAACACACACACACACACACAGTGAAAGTGGGTCACAGTCTGGGAGGAGAGGGTTGAGTCAGAACCTGAGCAGACGCCAAAACTGTCTGATTGAATTAGGGCACAATGACCAGCACCTGTACACTCACACACACACACACACACACACACACACACACTACGAGAGAGAAACATTCCATTACCATCTGAAAAGGTAATTCGTGTTTGACTGACTTTACAATATGTGCTCACTGCAAAACAATAATCCACTTGTCCATAATTACTATAATTTGTGAGCATTTCTCTCTCATTTCCACATGCACAAAAACGTACACAATCCTTTCGGTTATGACCACAATAATCTGCTTCATGAACAAATGACTCTTTCCCATAATGCACTGCCAAGTTGATTGTTAATGCTTGTTATTATAGTTAGAGTGTTTATAACAGCAATTGGTTTTGGTATATTCAGCGATTTTTAATTGAAGTGATATTTTTAGTTCATTTTGAGGGTTAAGAGTTTTTCCACTTATTGTGTGTGTGTGTGTGTGTGTGTGTGCAACTGAATTAATAAAGTGTGATTTATTCAAGAGCTGACATTGCATCATCACTTTCAAAATACTATTATTTCAATCCGTTTCTAAATGGCACTGATTTATTATACCAGTCAGATTCATATATCAGTCTAATCGGTGATTCTTCCTTGTTATACACGCGCTAATACACATTTTTCCCACAGCGATCTGAGGAAACTTGTACAAGCAGGCGGAGAAAATGTGTGCAAAGTGAGTGTGAACTCAGGAAGATGAATGTCTGGAACTGACACGAGTTTAGAGTCAAACATGAAGAGACTAGAGCACACAAACAGATTATCTAATGAAGGAGATCGAAATCATCACGGAAAGACAAGACAAAGAGACAGAGAGAGAGAGAGACAGTCGTGCAGAAGGCTCTCCAGGCTGTGTGGAGATTTGGCTGAGAGAGTGACCAGACAGAGTCAGCACAGCAAACACAAGAGCCACAGAGAATACTGCAGAACAAAACGCTTCTGGAGCCGAGCAAACAGCTGAACACAGAGCTCCAAACTGCATAACAGAGAGAATTATGGGTACTTTTGTTCTCAGGGAAACGTTGGTGCAGGGTAACATGCTTTAAGTTCTGCTTTAAGCAAAATATGTTCAGCAAGGATGCATTAAATTGACTAAAAGTGACAGTAAAGATATTTATAACATTACAAACATTTCTATCTCAAATAAATGCTGTTCTTTTGAACTGAATTATCTTTATGACAATTACCTTTAGCCATATAACGTAACATGGGAAATCCAGGAGACATAATATATATATATTTTTTTAATAAACAAATGCAACATGGAGCATTATATTACACTTTGTGTAAAAATAAAAAACAAAAAACAACAACAAAAAACAGATTTTAATTTAATAAAAACAATTGTTTTAATGAGACAGATGGGCCTGCATTATGAATCTTTATGCATGTACTTTGCATGCAAATGAGTGCCTGCAAATTAGATTATTAAATTATAGCTTATATTCAAAAATGCATGTAAAATGAAATTAGCATTTCGTTCTTGTGTTTGCACAAAAAGTTTGGCTTTTTTTATTGTAAAAATTACTTTTATTCAACAAGGATGCATTAAACTGATGAAAAGTGACAGTAAAGACATAATGACACAGAAACTTTCTGTTTCACAAAATGCTGCTCTTTTCTATTCATCAAAGTATCCACAAGAAAAAAAAAAAAAAAGCATCATGGTTTCCACAAAAATATGAAGCAGCACAACTGTTTTTGACAAATCAGCCTATTAAAATGATTTCAGAAGGATCATGTGACACTGAATACTGGATTGATGATGCTGAAAATACAGCTTTGATCAAGGAAATAAATTAAATGTTAAAATATATTTAGATAAAAACAGCTATTTGAAATTGGAATAGGATTTCTTAATATTCCTGTTTTCACTGGATTTTTTTATCAGGTGAATGCAGCACTGGAGAACATAAGAGTCTTCTTAAAAAAAAAAAAAAAACAGTGTAAGTAGCATCAGTGTCTTTCCTGGTTTCATTCCCTGTTTTTGTTCTCTTTGTCCCTCGTGACATTTTCCTAAAGCTTTACTGTAGGAACAATGATTGTAGTCATTTCTCGCTGGCTGTTGCTCTGGATTGTTTGCCAGAGTAAACATGTGTTTGAACTTGACACCAGATTCAGATCCAAAATCCAGAGTCTGCTTAATCCACACACACTTCAACCCTTTCAAACCGGCCCAACACACACACACAGACAAATCTACTATTCTTAACATAAACTAAATATAGTCACTGAGTGCTAATTTGAGCACAAGCTCTTATCCGAAGCAAATTACATTGACAAGTAAGCTTTTAATTATTATTTCACCACCATCAAACACATTCAGATGAGCCCTAACTTTAAAATAAAACTTTTGGCAGTTCTAGACAATACATAGTCCTTTATAAATCCCTTGAAGCTATTATTAATCACACTCATCCTCTTCTGCTCATAATCTAAAAATAGTACAAACTGAACCGGCTGTCTTCTCTAATACTTATTTCTCCGTCATCTGCAAATATTTGAAACGGGAATAAATCAGGTCTGTAAACCGATCCCTTGGACTTTCCACATTACTCCAGATTTGAACACACAATATTTCTGTTTGCATAGCGTGCGAGGAGAAGAGGAGCAGAACAGACAAGAGGAAAGAAGAAACAGAGGTGTACGAAATCTATTCTAGGATTTCTGTGTGTCTGAGAGAAATTGATCACATTAATGTGGGACAGAGAGAGGGAGAGAGAGAATAATAGACATTGCTTTGTCAGCAGCATTGAAATACGAGCGTCTTTTTCCCCAAAAGCTCTCCACATCTCTCTCTGGAGTCTGAACTAACTGTTTGAGCAGCTGCCTGTGGTGACGTGCACAGCCAAAACACTGCACACACACACACACACACACACACACACACACATAGACACTTTTGAAATGTTTCAACACTCTAACAAAAATTAGTCTCAAATGGCTCCAGTCAACAGAAGGGGGCGATATACAGCACTGCTGCAAATGAACAAAAACGGAGGAAGGATCCCAGACTTCTTCTGGTAGGGAGCCCAGAGTACAACACGTTCCCTTCAGTACTTGAAAACATCTCGATTCCTCGTTCTGTCCATATTTCATTTTGCATGTTTACACACACACACACACACACACACACAAGTGCATGTACTGCACACACGCATTGGATGAATCTCATGAAAACATGTCTGACTCATACTACAGCTGTAGTCACTTGTATAAATTATTAATTAAATTATTCTCTTATTTATATAATACTATAAATACAGAAATTACAAGGATTATAATGTATAATATTATTAAAATACATATTATTATGCATATGCATTATATTTATACATCATGTTTTATATACACACAAATTATATAATAAATGATGACCGCCATCAGTTCGTAGCAGTGAATGAAGATGTATCATATCGATCACAAGTGCAGTATGGAGTACCTCAAGGCTCAGTTCTAGGGCCGCTACTCTTCACGCTTTATATGTTACCCTTGGGAGATATCATCAGGAAACATGGTGTTAGCTTTCACTGTTATGCTGATGATACGCAGCTTTATATTTCCTCGCAGCCCGGTGAAACACACCAATTTGAAAAACTAATGGAATGCATAGTCGATATAAAAAATTGGATGACGAGTAATTTCTTACTGCTAAATTCAGAAAAAACAGAGGTGTTAATCATAGGGCCTAAAAACTCTACTTGTAATAACCTAGAACACTGTCTAAGACTTGATGGTTGCTCTGTCAATTCTTCGTCATCAGTTAGGAACCTAGGTGTGCTACTTGATCGCAATCTTTCCTTAGAAAGCCACGTTTCTAGCATTTGTAAAACTGCATTTTTCCATCTCAAAAATATATCTAAATTACGGCCTATGCTCTCAATGTCAAATGCAGAAATGTTAATCCATGCATTTATGACTTCAAGGTTAGACTACTGTAATGCTTTATTGGGTGGTTGTTCTGCACGCTTGGTAAACAAACTACAGCTAGTCCAAAATGCAGCAGCAAGAGTTCTTACTAGAACCAGGAAGTATGACCATATTAGCCCGGTCCTGTCCACACTGCACTGGCTCCCTATCAAACATCGTATAGATTTTAAAATATTGCTTATTACTTATAAAGCCCTGAATGGTTTAGCACCTCAGTATTTGAATGAGCTCCTTTTACATTATACTCCTCTACGTCCGCTACGTTCTCAAATCTCAGGCAATTTGATAATACCTAGAATATCAAAATCAACTGCGGGCGGCAGATCCTTTTCCTATTTGGCGCCTAAACTCTGGAATAACCTACCTAACATTGTTCGGGAGGCAGACACACTCTTGCAGTTTAAATCTAGATTAAAGACCCATCTCTTTAACCTGGCATACACATAACATACTAATATGCTTTTAATATCCAAATCCGTTAAAGGATTTTTAGGCTGCATTAATTAGGTAAACTGGAACCGGAACACTTCACATAACACCGTACTTTCTACATCATTAGAAGAATGGCATCTACGCTAATATTTGTCTGTTTCTCTCTTGTTCCGAGGTCACCGTGGCCACCAGATCCAGTCTGTGTCCAGATCAGAGGGTCACTGCAGTCACCCGGATCCAGTACGTATCCAGACCAGATGGTGGATCAGCACCTAGAAAGGACCTCTACTGCCCTGAAAGACAGCGGAGACCAGGACAACTAGAGCCCAGATACAGATCCCCTGTAAAGACCTTGTCTCAGAGGAGCACCAGGACAAGACCACAGGAAACAGATGATTCTTCTGCACAATCTGACTTTGCTGCAGCCTGGAATTGAACTACTGGTTTCGTCTGGTCAGAGGAGAACTGGCCCCCCAACTGAGCCTGGTTTCTCCCAAGGTTTTTTTCTCCATTCTGTCACCGATGGAGTTTCGGTTCCTTGCCGCTGTCGCCTCTGGCTTGCTTAGTTGGGGTCACTTCATCTACAGCGATATCGTTGACTTGATTGCAAATTAAAACAGACACTATTTCAACTGAACAGAGATGACATCAATGAATTCAATGATGAACTGCCTTTAACTATCATTTTGCATTATTGAGACACTGTTTTCCAAATGAATGTTGTTCAGTGCTTTGGCGCAATGTATTTTGTTTAAAGCACTATATAAATAAAGGTGATTGATTGATACATACATATATATATATATATATATATATATATATATATATATATATATATATATACATATATATATATATATATATATATATATATATATATACATATATATATATATATATATATATATATATATGATTTATATATTTATTGCAATAAAAGCCTTTGAATGTGAGAGGATGTTTTTATTACATTGATGAATATTAAATAATATATATTAACAGTGTATATACAAATAATATTAGAATTAAGGCACAATAATAATATAATAATACATATACAATTATTAGAATTATAATAATATTATAAGGATGCATATTATAATCTATAATGTATACACATACATATTATACTCTATAACATAAACACACACACATATATATATATATATATATACATATATATATATATATATATATATATTAATTATTCAAATTCAAATTTAATAATACTACTTACATATGATGCTTAAAGAAAATGAAACCTTTATGATACGTATTTGACATTTTATTTTTTTTTTACATTTTTTTTTTCATTTAATTTCTGGATTAGCACGGTGACATAATTTTCATGGCATTCTTTTGTGTAATTCTGAATATACAGAAAAGGTTAAACATGTTAAAAACAGTTTTTTGGAGTTTAATATGACCCAGACATGTTCATGACAGTTTGTGTTTGATTCAGCCACACAGACACACTCGATCCGGTCTAATCACAGTTTCAAACCTCGAGGACTTGTACTTATTAGGTTTGTTTAAAAATGACATCATCGCAGCTGCTTATGACCTCATCAGCCCAAGACACGGGAATCAGGCCGCATGTGATCCGCATTAGAACACGGACTCACGCTGTGGGAGCGATCGCGGAAGATTTTAACGAAGCTGCATGAAACGCTCCACAAGAGCGACGGAATATCCGTGCGGAAACCGCAATCGCCACATGCAGACGCTCACACGTGTGACGGTGTTCACACACACACACACACACACACACAGATCCAGGCAGTGTCTGGCCATTCTCAAGAGTCAAAAAAACCAACCACAGAAACCTAGCCATCCAATGACGTGAACACACACACAGTGGCAGCGTCTGGAGACCTTTAAGATCTTTGCCAAAAGCAACAAGCATGTCTACCACTGCATTTTCCCTGCGTTCCTTTTGTCCACCAACCCTCCGTCAGCATTCACTCCTTCATTTCTCCTTTTCTCCATCATTCAACTCCCCTTTCACTTCTCCATTTGATTATAATGCCATATCTGGCCCTACAGCAAACGTTTCTTGGTCTTGAAATGTTCAGCTTCCTTAACTGCAGCATTGAATGATGGATTATTTAAACTATGTTTTCACGAGGAACCATTATAAAGTTTGATTTGGAATGCTGGAAACTACTGAACCAAAAAATCTGTGCAGTGTTTCTTTAATGTTCTCCCTCATTCAGCCTGGGAAAGTTTAGTCACCTATTTACATACAAAATCATATTTAAATGTGCAATTAGAAATTTAAGCAGCACCCAATTGAATGGCAAAATATGTAAACAAATATGTAATTTACTTGACTATTTGGAAATTTTTGAAATAAGTCTCTTACTGTATTGTAATCAAGCCAGCATTTATTTGATCAAAAACACAGTAAAATCAGTAATATTGTGAAATATTTTTAAATAAATGTTTTTCTTCAAACTATTTTAAAATAAAAAAAAATCCTGAATTTTCAGCATCATTCCTCCAGCCTTCAATGTCACATGATCCTTCAGAAATCACTCTGATATGCTGATTTTCTGATCAAGAAACACTTCATATTATTATCAATGTTGAATAATGTTGTGCTGCTTAATATTTTTGCGGAATTTTTTTCAGGGTTCTTTGATAAAATTTTAGAAAAACCAAACCATGTTGAATTTTTGTAACATGACGTCTTTACTGTCACTTTTGATCAATTTAATGCATCCTGACTATTAAGTCCCGCCCACTTTATTTTCTACACAATATTTCATTCCACTCAGAAATGCAGCACATAATAGAAGTTAAATGTGTAGTGAATGCAGATTTATGTCATGTCATCTCTCTTGACTTTAGAGCTGCTGTTGTCCTTCTTTAAAAGAGAAACTCTAAACATTCAGCATTTCTTTCTTTGAATACCTTTCTTCCTCTCTCATTTTCTCTTTCAGTCAGGGGAGACAGAATGATGATACAGATCAAGCAGACGAGTGCAATGGGTGACATGTGAATCATGCTGATTTCAACCACACGTCTGTAAGATTTGAGAAATTCTCCCACACACACACACACACACACACTTCTGCTGACCTGTACGTGTGCTGTGGAAACCCCCTCAATGATGTCATGAGACATGAGCTTCAAACTCCTCATTCTGACCAGAACTTTCCACAAAAACATCACCTTTTCCTCCGTGAGTGAGATATTTCCATCTGATACAAACCTAAAACTGATAACAGTGAGATGCTGCAGGAGACTTCACAGTCTACATTCAGAATGCTCTACAGTGCAGAAACTCACTATAAAAAAATATATATTTTCACCTCAAAATGTCACATTTAATGTGTTACTTGCTGTTTCTTTGTAATTATTTGTGCAACAAAGGCAAGAATTTAGTTTTTACATTAAAATAATAATAATAATAATGAAGCAAACAGTGCTTTCCTATGCAAAACTCTCTGCTACAATTAAAGGGTATCATTTATCATTTTATTATGATGGTAGCATTAAATGAGTATGAAAACATATTAAATATTGAGTGCATTTTTAACTAAACAGAACTATTAACAGTATATCACTATTTTCCATTAAAGCCCCACAAATTAAGTTTATTATTTACAGTTAAAATGACTCATCTGCCATGTCGGCTGAAATCACTGAGCTCATCCCAATGCATTCTGGGATTGTCTTATCTATAAAGTATACATGCTGTCGATTTCATCCAAAATGAAAGGTATAATTAGAAAAAGTGTGACTATGATGCAAAAAAAAAAAAAGTTGTCTAAGTAGGAAGCTCACACAGTTTTTGGAACATGCAGTATTTTATATCATTTTAAAGAAACACCTAGGTAAATTTAAGCACTTACAGTAAATCCAAATAAACCCAACAGGTCAACTTAATGCAAATAACACAACATCTAATGTATGCTTTTTGTTCATTTCCTCTCTTGATTTTGAGATTCCCTCTTATTTCTCTCTGTCTTTTGTTCTCTCTATCTTTCTGTTTATCTTAGTAAAATGTGTCAGCATTTAAGGGAATTGAATTACACGTGCAGACTCTGAAATGAAATATGAAATTTATTTTCTGTGTGTATACGACAGGGGTTTGGTTAAGGTTCTGTGGTGACTCTGTGTCTCGCTCTGTGGAAAAAAACACGCACCTCTTTCCATTTTCTCCAAACACTTGAACTTCAAACAGAAAGGTAGACCAAACCTTAAAGACACATCAGCATTCCATGAACCCTGTGCGTCTGCGGTCAAAACCCTCGGGATGAACACTAACATTACCTACAGTCCTTCTGAATGACTCACATCCACTGACAGACCGTTCCAATCCCACAATCCTTCAGTTTTTTCTATCAAGACACTGAGATTAAACAAACAGCAAAAATTCAGTTTTCTCAGATGTTTTGGATTTGCATGTGTTTATAAAAAGAACTGCTTCCTGCATACTGCACTGCATTATTTATTTAGCTTTTTTGTCCAATATTGTGCAAAAACGTCTTAACTTTTGACTAATCTAACATAACAAAACAATTATATTCTAAAATATTTTCATTCTCTTGCAAAAGTATTGTATTTCTCAAGAAACATTGCATTTTCTCACAAAATATTTGCATTTTCCTGCAAAAGTATTGTACTTCTCTCAAGAAACGTTGCATTTTCTCCCTAAATATTTTTTTTACGCTCTAGCCAAAGTATTATGTTTCTTTTTAAGAAATGTTGCGTTTTCTCACAATATATTTTCATTCTCTCACAAAAGTATTGTATTTCTCTCAAGAAACGTTGCATTTTCTCCCTAAATATTTTTTTTATTCTCTAGCCAAAGTACTATGTTTCTTTTTAAGAAATGTTGCGTTTTCTCACAATATATTTTCATTCTCTCACAAAAGCATTGTATTTCTCTCAAGAAACGTTGCATTTTCTTGCTAAATATTTGCATTATCTCACAAAAGTACTGTATTTCTCGCAAGAAACATTGCGCTTTCACACAATATATTTGCGTTCTCTCCCAAAAGTACTGAATTTCTCTCAAGAAACGTTGCGTTTTCTCACAAAATATGTGCATTCTCTCGCAAATGTATTGCATTTCTCTCAAGAAACTTTGTGTTTTCTTGCTAAATATTTGCAATACCCTTACAAAACTTTGCTTTTACACACAAAATATTTGGTTTCGCTAACAAAATTGTTGCATTTCTTACAAAAAAACACAAATATCCTTTTTCCTCCCACCACCTCATATTAATTCAAACACAAAAGTCTTGCAAGCAAAACTAAAATTTCTCAGGAAAATGCAAACATCTTGCGAGCAAACACAAAAGAACTGAAATATATATTTTTTTATCCCATCTCATTTTTTATTATCACTATGTCTTTTAGAGGGCACACTGACTGCAGAAATAACATGAGTACTATGATATATCTTTCTGAGCAATATAGTCTGACCAAATACAAGCCTAACCACACTGCACATGTACTGTATACTTATTTTAAACATTTATGGTAGACCTGACCATTACACACACACACACAAGCACACACGACAGTCTATAAACCCTTGTGCCACAGGTTAACCCTACAATCTTACATTAGCACTACATAACCACAACTAGGTGCTAAACAAACATGCACACGTTCCTTTCTCACATCTCCACTGGACACAGTCACAGAAAGATGCTGAAACATTTCATCACCCAGTGAAGACCACAGACACATGTCCACAAATCCCTGCTAAAGACCCTGACAACAAGTACAAAGAAGCCCAGTTCAAATGAAATATATCTTCTACTGTATCTCAATTCTTACTCTCATCAAACTGCCATGAAAGAGCAATAAAGAAGCCTCTAAGGCAGAGTTCCTCAAATCTTGTCCTGGAGGGCCAATGAGCTGCAAAGTTTAACTCCAACCTTGATCAAACTCACATACTTGTGATTTTCTAATGATCCTGAAGACATTGATTAGCATGCTCAGGTCTGTTTGATTGGGGTTAGAAAAGTGGATGTCGTGCCCCAGATTTGAGGATCCCTGCTCTGAGGAGAGGTGAAGAACTTTTTGACTAATATTCTGTAGGAAAGACTCTGGAGCTGCGTCTTACCTCAAACACCTCCTCATCCAGGATGCGCGTCCCGAAGACCACGATGCCTTTAGTGTCGATGATGGGGTGAGGGCTTCTGGATAACGTCCGTGTCACCTTTTTCTTACAGTCCAAAACCAGAGTGATGCTCTGTTTGTGAACACTGATCGCCACACGGTGCCACCTGACAGAAACACACGCACCAATCAGGGTCTATCCATTTATCCATCCATCTATCAATCTAATGTATCCATCTATCATCTATCATCCATCCACCCACCCATATATCATCCATCCATCCATCCATCTATCTATCTATCTATCTATCTATCTATCTATCTATCTATCTATCTATCTATCTATCTGTCTGTCTGTCTATCTATCTATCTATCTATTTATCTATCTATCATCTATCATCCATCCACCCACCCATCTATCTATCTATCTATCTATGCATCTATCATCCATCCATCCATCCATCCATCCATCCATCCATCTATCTATCTATCTATCTATCTATCTATCTATCTATCTATCTATCTATCTATCTATCTATCTATCTATCTATCTGTCTGTCTGTCTATCTATCTATCTATCTATCTACTGTATCCATCTATCATCTATCATCCATCCATCCATCCATCTATCATCCATCCATCTATCATCCACACACCCACCCAACCACCCACCCACCCACCCACCCATCTATCTATCTATCTATCTATCTATCTATCTATCTATCTATCTATCTATCTATCTATCTATCTATCTATCTATCTATCTATCTATCTATCTATCTGTCTGTCTGTCTGTCTGTCTGTCTGTCTGTCTGTCTGTCTATCTATCTATCTATCTATCTATCTACTGTATCCATCTATCATCTATCATCCATCCATCCATCCATCTATCTATGCATCTATCTATCATCCATCCATCTATCATCCATCCATCTATCATCCATCCACCCACCCATCCATCCATCCATCCATCCATCCATCCATCTATCTATCTATCTATCTATCTATCTATCTATCTATCTATCTATCTATCTATCTATCTATCTATCTGTCTGTCTATCTATCTATCTATCTATCTACTGTATCCATCTATCATCTATCATCCATCCATCTATCATCCACACACCCACCCAACCACCCACCCACCTATCTATCTATCTATCTATCTATCTATCTATCTATCTATCTATCTATCTATCTATCTATCTATCTATCTATCTATCTATCTATCTATCTATCTATCTATCTGTCTGTCTATCTATCTATCTACTGTATCCATCTATCATCTATCATCCATCCATCCATCCATCTATCTATGCATCTATCTATCATACATCCATCTATCATCCATCCATCCATCCACCCACCCATCCATTCATCCATCTATCTATCATCCATCCATAGATCTATCTATCTATCTATCTATCTATCTATCTATCTATCATCCATCCATCCATAGATCTATCTATCTATCTATCTATCTATCTATCTATCTATCTATCTATCTATCTATCTATCTATCATCCATCCATCCATCCATCTATCTATCTATCTATCTATCTATCTATCTATCTATCTATCTATCTCTCTATCTACCCGAAGTGTCCCATCTGCACATGTGTTATTGATGTGTTTCTGCAGTGTTTATGTAGTCAAACAGGGCGTCACACCTGTGTCTGCTCACCTGTGCAGGTGTTGGCTCTACAGCAGTGTGATAGATTAAATATGTCGCACATCAAAACCAAACACACTAAATCTTAACCACACGTTACGTAACCAGCCCTAAAGTTTCCAATGTCAAGAAAATAATTCCTGACAGTGAAATACCGTGTCAAAATCACACACCATATTTCAAATGATCAATACATAGCTTGTGCACATGTTCTTACTTTCCGTCTGCCAAGTTGACGCCTCTGAAGAGCGGGTAGTCCTCCGGGCCGGGTTTGCCCAAGTGATCCTCATACAGGAAGACAGGAGAGCGCCCCACTTCCAGACCGAGCTGCTGGATGCCCTGTTCGTTATACACCGACAGCAAGAAGGACTGACTGCCTTTGTTCGGCCTCACCGTCGCCAAGATGGAGAAGTCCTCAGGAAACACGGATGCTAAAGAGAGAGAGAGTTATTTTTGAAAATCCAGTGTTTTAGGGGGTTTACTTGGCACAAAATATTGAGGACAGTGTGTGACAGAGCATTGCATCACGTCTGTGAGCGGACAGATGCTGACAGGTAACAAAGATAAAGTGTTTGACATGGACAAGAGCAGAATGGAAAACGGTTGGAGCTCTGGCACATCTTTGGGAAACTCTGTAACAGTGTGTGTGTGTGTGTGTGTGTGTGTGTGTGTGTGTGTGTGTTGATAAGAGTCTTGGATCTTCTAGGAGGGAGTATAGAGAGCGAGAGAGATGGACAGAGTAATGAGGAGAACAGCTGTTCCCTAAAAGACATTTTATTACTCTAATTCATCTAGCAGAGAGAGGTGGAGAGAACAAACAGAGAGAGAATCACAAGTACAAACAGAGAGGAAAATATACGGCAACATTCTTAAAGGAGCAGCTCAATGAAAAATGAACATTCTGTCACTGTTTACTCACCATAATACCAGTCCAGACTATGACTTTTTTTCTTGTGAGGAACATAAAATGAGCTGTTTTTAGGGAATCTCAGAGTTGACTCTTTTCCACACAATGAAAGTGAATGAGGACTATCGAGTTCCAAAGACACCAGTAAAGTATCATTAAATTTGAATTAAAGTGGTCCATTTGATTTGTGCACTATATTTTTCAGAAGAAAGTTTGGAGTCAGGAAGTTTTTTTGTTTTTGAAAGAAACTAATACTTTCATTCAACACGAATGCAACAAATTGACCAAAACTGACAGTAAAGACATTAATTAAGTTACAAAAGATTGTTACAACAGTCATAATTTCAATAAATGCCTCATGAGCAGCAAATCAGTATATTAGAATAATTTCTAAAGGATCATGTGTGTGTGATGATGCTGAAAAATCAGCTTTGCATCACAGAAATAAATTATATTTTAAAATAAATTGAAATAGAAAATAATTATTTAAAATTGTAATGATATTTCACAACACTGCAGATTATACTGTATAATACTAATATTTACTGTATACACAATTAAATACAGCTATGGTGAGCATAAGAGACTTCTTTTAAAAACATTACAAATCTTAGAGACCCAATTTTTTTTGCTTAAAAATGCAAACTTTCTGACAGCACCTTTAACCAGATAATGTATTTGCATTTTATCCTGACAGCAAACAAGACATTTATGTTCCCTTTTTTGGTAATTTCTGAAGCTTGAACGCTCCTTGTTCCTGTCTGGAAAAGAGCAGCTTTTAGATTGACACTTCTGGATGAACTGTTCCTTTAAGACTGAACTTTAAGTCCAGTCAAACTTTGAAAAAAAACAAATAAAGAGAAGGAAAAAAGGGCGAAATCAAACAGTCTCCTTCTAAAACGAGAAGAACAGACATGACTTCTCTCTCTCACACACACAACATGTGCCAAACAGATGCCCTTCGCCAAGACCTCTGGGAAAATCTTGGACAGGAAGTGAGTTTTCCAGTCATCCAAAAGACAAAGCATCCATACATAAGTGCAGTAAACACACCTGATGATTGCTGCAGTGTTTAGTGTTTATGCTTTGATCAATGGCACAGGTTTACAGTCCAGAACTGGATTTCACAAAGTTTCTAATGATTTAGAGAGAACATGTTACTAAAAACTCTCAGACAACGGCCTTCCTGGAATCCCGTCTCCATCGTCTAACTCCTCCTTTTTTCCTCTGTTTATGTCTGGGGATATTTTTTGAGTCTTCAGATGTGATTCTGCTCGAGTCACACCATTACAGACAGTCTGCATCTCTAAAAACCTCATAAAACACTGATGAGGAAATTTGAGGTCTGATCTGCACAGATTTCTGAATGTTAATAATCGGAGCTGTCCAAGAACAAGAACAGAGAGGTTCGTTTCTGCTTTCGTTTACATTAAGTGCTTCATTTCACACACTGTGTGTATGAATGTCAAAAAAATAAAGCCACCAGACGAACCTCAAGATTTAACGTCTGACTGAAATGGAAATTTCTTAAATCCAAGGGAGGCAGTTATCTATCTGTGCATGTGTGTGATGTAACTTTACATGATGCTTTTATTAATTCATGAGGTTTGTTACATGCTCACACAAGCACCAGCTTCACACAAGAGATGCTTTTGTCCTGGTTTCCTGTGTTAAAGACTGAAGGTCAAAGGGCAAGAGCTAAGGGCCATCACTCCGGAGACGAGGTCTGCCCGTCACCAGGGCAATATGAAACAAAACCAGAGTTCAGAGAGGACGTCATATCTACGGTCTCATCTCTCCCTTCCCCTCCAATCAGAAAGAGGTCTTTATGCAGAATCCTAAAGGAATGCTGGAGTCTACGGACGCTTGGGAATCACATTACTCCTGAATCCTGATTTCAAGATCCTCTGTTATAGATCATCCTGCTGGTCATGCCCATTAGTATGACTGAAAAGATGTGAATTAGCTACTACACTGAAAAAAAGCTAGTAACTATAATAAATAATTATAAAGAAACAGAAATTAACACACTCAATTACACATAGTGGCACAGTAAAAAAAAATTAATAAAATAATTAAATTAAATTAAATTAAATTAAATTAAATTAAATTAAATTAAATTAAATTAAATTAAATTAAATTATAAATTTGCTTCCTAAGGTTATATTTTAAAATACAAAAAACAATTATCATAAATTATCTTATTTTGTTTTATATAGTAATAAATCAATAAATGGATACATAAATATTTCTTTATTTTATGAATAATTATAATTAATTAATTAGATTAAAATAAGTTAGAATCAGCATTAAACGTCCAATTTTGAAAATGTTTGAAAATAAAAAGTTGATACACTGACAATAAAATAAAATAAAATAAAATTCAATTGGTTATATCTTAAAATAAAATAAAATTCCATTGGTTATATCTTAAAATAAAATAAAATTGAATTAAATTAAATGTAATGAATTATCATATTTTTGTATCTTAAAAAAATTAAACTTTACATAAGAAATATTTATTTATTTATTAATTTATTTAGATTAAAGCAAGTTTTTCTAATTACATTTTCTAAAACATCTTTTTTTTAAGTATTAAATGTGAAATTTTGAAGCAGAAAGATTAAAATAGTATTTTCTTGTAAAACATACTCCAGTAAGCTTTGTTTTATTTACATCTGTGAAAAACTAATTTCCTTTTTACAGTGTAGTCTAGCCCCTTACTGGTCTTTAAACTGGTTTTCGAGCCTGGCCAAGTTCTCAAAGCCCCTTTAAAATCAGCCAATCTGACCAGACTTGGAGCATATCCTCTTTAGAGTCTGAAATATATCTATGTCTAAATCTAGAACAATCATCTCTGTCTGTACTGTTGTGACCTGGCTCTGTTGTTCAGGACGTCTTTCTAGAGGTTTCCTGCAGGTTTACAAACCATCACCAGAACTCCAGTGACCTACGACCCCTCTCTGTTACCCTGGAAACACGCCACAAAAGGAAGAGGAAGACAATGGCCTTATGGGTATGCATGAGGAGGAGGAGTTAAAAAAAGATGAAGAGTAAGAAAAGGAACTTCTTGGCAAAGAGAGCCTTTCTTAGTCCGCTACGTGTGTGTGTGTGTGTGTGTGTGTGTGTGTGTGTGTGTGTGTGCATGAAGTAAATCTTGAGCATCTAAGTCAAAAGTGTACAGAGAGAAAGAACAGATGCATTGTATTTGGAGCGACAGATGATTCATTTCTTCCATATGCTTTCACTCACCCTGTACATTTCTCAAGCAGTCAGGCGTGTGTGTTTTCTTAGCTGTACTTAAGGGACAAAATCATCCCCAGAAGTGAGCTCAATCTGACAAAACCTCCCTTCTAGGGACAGCTGGGGACATCCTCAAAGGTAAAATGTGTTACGAAGGGATGTGTTTTTTTAGAATTAATACAAAAAAATGAGCAAGCATATTCAGCAGAAACCAAATGCAACAGAAGTCAGCTACAAATCGAATTTGCTTTGAATAGCTAGACAAACGTGTAAACACTGGACGAACTATACTCAGATGCCTTTTAAGGGCAGACATTGCTGGATGAAGCTTAACGGAAGGGAACATCTAGAAAAAGTCCACATTTTATTAAAACTTCATTAAGCAGAAAGATACATAGTGGCAATGTAAGACATAAAACTGTTTTATTTTTTAAAATAGTTTAAAACTGCTATATGATGCATTAGTTTTTTGCAAATATTGGGCCGTTAAGTATTTTTATACTGTATGTATATGCTATATATATATTTAGAAAAGCCTTTGTAGCAGTAACAGACTTAGGAAGCTTAGAAATACTGTCTACGTAGGCAGCATACTAGAGTTTGGAACACAGTCGGTGTGATTTAGTCTCATCTAGTTTAGTCTCATAATGCTGGTATTGCATCTCTCTGCTTGTCTGCCTCGCCTCTCCTCTCCCTCCTTCCATCAAATTCTTCAGATTTTCAGAGTCCCTGCCAAAAGGAGAGTGTAGGGCACTGTGGCTACGGCCCACTGTGTAGTGAAGAGGTGCTCAGACACACACAGACAGTTCAGAGAGTGACACATACAGTAAAGTAAAAAATAAAATAAAAAATGTCAATTAAATTAAATTAAATGTTTTTTTATCTAATTTTTTTATCTTAATTAATTAAATTGAATTAATTTATTTATTTTACACACAGAGAGGTCAGAGAGCGACATATAGAGTAAAGGCCAAAAATAAAATAAAAATGTAAATTAAATTAAATTAAATGTTTTTTTTTATCTTAATTAATTGAACAGAATTGAATTTATTTATTTATTTTACACACAGACAGATCAGAGAGCAACACATACAGGAAAGGCCAAAAATAAAATAAAATAATTAAATTAATTTATTTTATTTTTTATCTAATTAATTTCATTTATTAATTTATTTATTTTTAAACAGAGACAGGCCAGAGAATGACATATAAAGGCCAAAAAAAAAAGTAAATTAAATTAAATTAAATGTTTTTTATTTAATTTTTTATCTTAATTCATTGAATTTAATTTATTTATTTATTTTTACACACAGACAGGTCAGAGAGCGACAGATAGAATAAAGGCCAAAAATAAAATAAAAAAATTATACAAATATTTAATGACATTAAATTTAATGAAATTACAATTAAATAATTTATATCACAATTTAAATTATGTTAAAATGTTCAAATAAATTTGTACGTGCAACGGGACCATGCATTGGCTCAGCGTTTCTGGCCCAATGCGGTTACATTAACAGAACACTGAGTCATCTCTCTCATCTTCCTAAATAGATTATCCAGAATGTCTGTGAGGATGGGAGGATGAAAGAGTTTCTGAAAGAGTTATTGAGGACAGAGAGTCTGTGTGCTCTGAACAGACAGCAGCAGCCCAAACACTGGAAAGATGGGGAAGAAAAGTAAACAGGTGCACCTGCATGTGTTTATGTGTGAGTGTGTGTGTGTGTGTGTGTGTGTATGCGCGTGTGTGTGTGTGTGTACTCACAGGGGTAGAGTTGTTTAGTAGGAGCGCTAAGCTGTGCATCTTTTGTGACCCTGTAGGCGACATCAGGACCTTTTGACGACTTCCGGTGTGTGCAGAAGCCTGTAGTTTTCGTTACACCCTCCGGCAAACTGTGAAAATCTAAAATCTTTAGAAGATCGGCTGGCTCAGCTGCAAAAAGAGAGACAGAGAGACACAAAATTAGTTTACAGCCATTTCAAGACACATATAAAAACCAACAACTCTCCCTCAAAAGCTTTCACACTATAACACATTATATTCTATTATATAGCATTTTCATATATTTGAACTTTTTTACATTATCATTTTTGTTATTGTTTTTATTTACAGTACATGTAAATGTCTCTTAAAAACTAATAAATACATAAAACATGCAAAAGAAACTTTACAAAACATGTGACAACAAATTAGTATACTATCATGTCAATATGATGCAAGTTAAAACTAGCATGCATTATACATTGTTTGCTGTGTGTGCTGTTTGCAATAATGCCCTAAGTCATACAAAACCACAAATGTGTCATTAGCAACCTAAAGCACCATCAAAACAAGCGACCACAGAACGACAAATTTAGAGGTCAGCTGACCATACGAACAGTCTTCCAAATCACACACACACAACCTTTCCACTCTCTTTAGTGGAGATATGGAGTGCAGACCACACACAGCTCCTCTGCATTAAACGCACGCGCACACACACAAACACACACAGATCCCTGGTCCGAATCTCAAGCAGGTCTATTTCCATGAAGTCAGAGTGACAGTGTTTATCACGAGCAGTCGCTGTGATTCTGATCAGTGCAGTCTGATGTGGTCTAAGAGAAGACAGCGCTGAGATGCTGCACAGCCTTTACATTGTTCCTTGAGGTATTTACATTAAAGTCCGTCTGTTCATTTCACTGCTGCTGGCGAAGAGCGACTAAAAAAAATATTTGGATCTAAAATGAGCAACTTTAAAACTGAAGTGTGTCATTTATTTAAGGCACCATGAAACCAAACATGATCCTGGTCATAAGTCACTGGGGTATATTTGTAGCAACAGCTAACAATACATTATATGGGGCAACAGTATAAAATTTTATTTTATGCCAAAAATATTTGGGATATTAAGTAAAGATCATGTTCCATGATGATATTTAGTAAATTTCCCATTATAAATAAATTAAAACTTCATTTTTGATTAGTAATACGAATTGCTAAAGACTTAAATTGGAAAAAGTTTAAGCAATTTTATCAGTATTTAGATTTTTTTGCAATGTCAGATTCCAGATTTTCAAATAGTTGTATCTCAGCCAGATATATATATATATTTTTTTTTTCACTCAAACGTACTTCACATTACAGACAATTTTAATTAAATAAAAATAAATAAAAAATTTTTTTAATATTATTATATTGAAAAAATATCTAGTATACAGTATAAAATATTTTATATTAAAATAAAAAATAATACATAATAATAAAAAATAATATATTTTTTGTAAAATACAAATTATAAATAATTATAAATTAATAATTTCTTTATTGTTTATTTAAAAAAAAACATTTATAATATTTTTTTGTTGTATTATAGCATTCCTGTAGCTAAAACAGTAGAGCATGGCATTTGTCATGCTGAAATACTGGATTTTATTCCCATGAAATACATAACGTTGATAAAATATGAATCATGAAAGCAACATAAGTTGATTATATAATGTACCATAAGTTGTATAAAAGTGCCTGCCAAATACATAATATAATTTAAATGAAAGTTATAATAAAGTGCTACTGAACAACCTATAAAATGATCAGGATTGGTATAAAAGACAACAACAAAAAATGCACATTATGACTACAATAATAAACAATGCAACTAATATAATTGGCAATATTACAAAATGAATTCACTTTAAACACATAGACTCAACAAGACAGTGATTCAGAGCAGAGTTAGCTTTTAATGTTTCCAGACATTACCAAAGATTTTCGAGTGAATTAATTTGCAGCAATTGTAAATCAGACATCGAATCTCATGTAACTGACTTTGGCCACAGTCAGATAAAAGAATAAATGTAATATCAACAGACGAGATCATGTAAACACATTTAACTAGCACACATCATCAAGAACAGCACACTATAATCAGAGATGCTTGCAGTTTGAGGCGCACATACTAAAATTACACAGCAACTGCGATAATTCAACTGATTACAATGATATTCTCCTTCGTTTTCTGAGCTGTGATAAGCACCTGTGGAAACCCGGCGTTACCACATTGAGGTTCTCCGGTTAGCCAAAGCTATTCAGCCGTCCCTGTCAAAGTAGCAATGAGGTTTGCCAAGGTAAAACACACTGCTAGGGTTTAACAATAAAGGAATGTTTTAAGGCGAACTGAGGGCTTCCCCAAAATGAGCTCTTTTATAAATATATATAAATAGGACTTAAAATGACACACTTTAACAGTTCGATGATAATATGTTGTGTCAGTCAAAATAATGGTATATATTTTGTTATCATTTAGCAAGCTGTGGAAATGAAAACCATGCCTGAACTTCACAATTGTGGTCAAACTTGATGGTTTGATAAATACATGTGGTAATAGTTGGCAATATAAAGCTTTGTCGCACATATACTTCCCAAATGCTTTGCTATAGAGTGTATATAATGAACTATCTATCATGTAAACACACACAAGATGCTGCTCGTATCAACATTTGGGGGGTGGGGGGGCACGAGAGCTTGCAGGCAGAGCTAATATTTACTCCAATATTTACACGTACAGAAGTGTATATATATATATATATATTCTTAAGGATGTTTAGTGGGAGAGCTGTAAATGGATGTGATGTTGCAGCTGTTTTTCCCCACAGCAGAGAATCATGACCTGCAGACACACTGTGATCCAGTAACCCAGAAAACACATCTAGACCAACACTCTTAAAATACAGTGCCTCTCTAAAACATTTCGCTGTATGGTTCTCTAAAGCTTAAACAGTTTCATTATAAATGCAGTTTGGGACTGGTAAGATTTTTTTATTATTTTAGAAGTTCTTCTGCTCATCAAGGCTGCATTTATTTGATTATAAATACAGTAAAAGGAGTAAAATTGCTAAATATTATTGCAATTTAAAATAAGTGTTTTCTATTTGAATATATTGTAGAATGTCACGTATCCCTGAGATGCAAATGTGTGTGTGTGTGTGTGTGTGTGTGTGTGTGTGTGTGTGTGTGTGTGTGTGTTCTAATTGGAACCTTTATCTTTATGAATGAATAATGACATTCTGAGTTCTGACTCTAATTCGTACTGGATCAAGGGTTTCAGGTCTAAAATACCTGATAAAAATGATAAAAATAAATAAATAAATCACTGCAGCACACTGTCACAAGTGACAGCTGTCACAGCTGTGGTTGCTGGAGTTACTGTAAAAAATACAGTAGAACATTTTACGGTTTTAACTTAAATTTACAGTTAAATACCCTAATTTTATTAACTGCTATAATGTTAATTTACCAACCAAAAAAATAGGAAGAATCATAATTATTTAAAAAAAACATTGAATTTGAAATGTTACAGGGAATTCTGGGAATGTCATTTTGCGGTTATTCACTGTAAATTATACAGTCTTTTTCCACTTCCTAAAAACGGTATACTGTCCATTACAGTTTTTCACCATATATAGAAGTGGAATTTACCGTTAAGGTAAATTAAGTTTTTACTGTAGCATTTTTACAGTCTTTTCCCATTAAATTCATGGGGTTTTTTTACCATTTAGTCACTTTTTTTTTAATTAACCAGATATAGAATTGTATTATTACAATAATAATACAATTACAATTGTATTATTATCTACATATTTAGACTGTAATTAAATCTGATGTTTTACAACATGTTTTACAGCTCAGGTTAAGTAGGATCTCTCAACATCCTGTAAAATGTCATGTTAAAATCACCCGCACATACAGGACCTGCTCAGGTGAAGCACTCGGGTTCACCTTACAGTCACTCAGCAGGAGTGTTTACACTGCGTGTGTGTGTGTTTGCCCTCTTAAAGACCCGTCCCAGGGGAACACAAACATCACCTGTAGAGATTTACTCCGTCACCGCAGTATTTCCCTCAGCAAACACCCTACAGACCGCAACTCAGGTGTGTGCAAACACTCCCATTCATAAAAGCACACTTATTAGAAAGACCAATTCCTTTTCCTAAACATCAGCCGCCACACACACGTTTCCTGAGATTATTATAATCAGACAAAAATGTCAGCAATTCAAATACACAGGAAATAAGCATAAATCAAATGAATGTAATGACTAATCTCTCCGTTTGTCTCAGCATTAAACGTGCTGGGCTTCAGTGTCAACTTTTAATTACATATTGACAGCATAACAGATGCCACGCACACACACACAGTCCCAAACAGAACAAAAACACATCAAAACAACCGGATCCAAACCGCATGCCACACAAAATACACACTGCTTCACACACACACACACACACACACACACACCAACAACTCCTATTTTCAGAAATCTGACCCTGTTCTAGATATAAACATTCAAATTAAAAGTTAGAGACTTTCTGCTTTAAAATGTAAAAATAGTTGTAAAGCAAAAAAAGTGATAAATTAACATTGGTTTGAAAAAAAAAACTACTGAAATTATGCACATATAATGTACAATAATTAAAAAGAAAAACAGCACATCTCATTTGAATATGCCTAAAAGATCATAACAGGTCAAAACATGACTGTTTGATCACTTTATAGACGTTTAAGCTTCTCAGAAGCTCATTAAACCAAATCATATTGAATTAAAGAGCTTTACTGTAAGGCTAATACTTGATCTGAATTTCCTGAAGGAAATAACTGTGCTGCCAAAGCAGCAAGAAAAATGTGAACCTTTCAGGCAAGTCTACATTTGTTAAGTTTGTATGAATGAAATTTGGTTTGCATGCAGATGAATGCAGATTTAAAAAGACATACCAAAATTCTAAATGCAATCATATATTCACATAAGAATATTATATACACTACTGTTAAAAAGTTTTTTTTTTTTTTTTTATGTTGATCACCAAAATAAGTTCACTTTATTTGATCAGAAACACAAATAAAATAAAAAACAGTAATATTTTGAAATATTATTGCAATTTCAAATGACTGTTTTCTATGTGAATATATTTAAAAATGTATTTTATTCCCTGTGATCAAAGCTGAATTTTCAGCATCATTTTTTTCCAGTCTTCTAATATGCAGATTTTACTGCTCAAGAAACTTTATTATCAAAGTTGAAACAGCTGTGCTGCTTCATATTATTATTATTTTTTTTTTTTTCAAATAAACAGCATTTATTTGAAAAATACATATTTTGAAACATATCTTCCCTGTCACTCTTGATCAGTTTAATGCACACAGTTTAAACAGAAATATATGAATGGTAATATCATATGCAGTTATTATGCAGTCTTTAGATGTAGGCTATAAAGTCTACAAAAATAAGAAGCACATCTAAAGTTGAAATTATAGACAAAATGAAGTCTCTGTAGCTTAAAAATTGCAGTGTGTAATTTCTTTCCCACTAAACCTCTTCTGAGGTTGACCTCTCGCTGAGGACGGGTAATTAACGACGAACCCATCACATGATGCCAGCCCAGATCTCCATCACAGAATCAAACCAGTGTTCAGTATTCAGCCCAGAATCATGTTTGGTTTCAGCGGAGGGCGGCCGATTGGCTCTGAGCTTCAGCTCCGCCGGGGTCACTGAGGTCATTCTGTTTAAACTGAATCCTCATGACCTCCGCTTGAGCAGGACATGCACGTTTCTTTCAATCTGCATGCAGGGTTGGGAAACAGTTTAGAGTCCAGCTGTGTAGCTGCTCTTGAACACACAATCAGACACGAGTTAGCATTAAAGTTAGCATTAAAGTTATTATAAAGTATTAACACTAATAGCCACAACCATTTGAAAGAAATGTCCACAATGCAACATTCTCACCCAGACCCAAAAGCATGGTTGCTTCACAAAACTTGACTGTGTGTATCTACAGCACATCTGGAGCGAGTGAAGTGTCTGATGGTTACAGCGGCTCTGTGCAACGGAATCTGAAGCGAGACGGGTTCAGAGTGTTCCAGGATGCCTAGAATGTTGCATATATCAGAAACATATGCTGCATTAAACTACAAAAACCACATCACACCGTCAAGATGGAGGAACCGCTCACATACGCTGCTACTTCAGATAAATCCGTGAGAATCTGACCCTCAGTCAGACCCTAAACATGGCGTAAATCGCTGATTGAAAGCATGCGGCGATGTGCTGCAGCTTTACAGTGGCATTTGATTCTGACACATTTCAGTGGTTTGGAAGCACTTCAGGAAAATGTAAGATCTCTGAAGCAATGACTTCAGAAAGAGAGACAGAGAGAGAGAGAGAGAGATTTGCATGAGACAACAGTTTACAGGCCTTTTCTCAAACACATCACTCATCAAACACATTGTTTGGTTCAAAGCTCAAGTGACACTGAGCGAGCATGAGTGTGTGTTTGTGTGTTTGGTGGGGGCAGTGGTGCATCTATTAAGATTTTCTGAAGAAAACATGCTGCTATGTGGTTTATAGGTGTTTTGAGTGTTTGTCAGGGTGTTGCAGTGTTGTTGTTAAAGTGAACTTGGTGCTCTGGGTGTTTCCAGGGCATTGCTAAGCAGTTGCTAACACGTTTATTGGTTGTGTATTCTAGTGTAAAGTTTCTATGGTGTTCTGAATGGCTGTTATTGTTATTTGCTGTCCTGAATGATTACTAAAGAGTTCTGAATGGTTGCAATGGTATTGAATTGCTACCCTGTTGTTTTGAGAGGCTGTTAGGAAGCCTGTGCTGACAGTTTAATGATAGGTTAATCTGAGTGATTGACAGCTCCTCGACCAACAGCAGCCAATCAAGTGGGAGGAGTGCCCTGTGGGTGCACGGATGCTGATGGCCTTTTATATTACCACCTCACTTCTTCCACATGCAGGAGGTCACTGTACACCAGCTGAGCTTTGACATGGACAGAGCTGTAATGAGAGGGAGGGCAGGGCTCAGAGGGCAAACGGGTAAAAAGCCAGGTATTGAACCAGGTGCGTTGAGCTTCTTACTTCTTCTGAAGTTGATTTCCTCTCCTTTGGCACACATTTAAACATGTTTTATGTATATATATATATAATATATATATATATATATATATATATATATATATATTCTGCTTTCTCTCTCTCGCTCTTTCAGAGGGCTTTTTGAAGTACACCATAATGGTATGGTTTAGTGGTTTGGTTAGACTTTGTGGTGTTCATTGGTTTCCACTAACTAGAGCAGCAATCAAGACCGACTGATTCAGCAAAAACTGTTTCGTCTGCTGCAACATTCACACACACACACACACAAACGTAGACACTTTAATCAGATTTGATTGTCTAATAAAGCCTTTATTTCAGCAAACAGCCTGTGTAGAGTTTTTCCGTGTTGAACAGCTCACGTTCTCTGACTGAATGGCTGGCTGGCGTTCAGCATGTGCATTAGACGCTGGAAACCATGACTCATGTGGTGCTGTACCACAACTCAATCACACACACAATTCAAGTACAAATGCGTCCAATTTAATCGGCACATGCAGGGATAAATGCACACTTTGAGAAAACAGCGTGCATCCCTTACCGTGAAATCAAACACACATTTAGTGCAAAACAGAGTCACCTCGCACACACACATTAAAAGCACAACACAATAATCAAAGTCAACTACAACTTCATCCAAACCTATAAAAACCCGCTTCGTGCTAAGATCAAAGCAGACAGATTTGAAGAAAACTTCAGCACAATAAAAATACTGAGATGCTACCACGGTACAAAGATAGTATCTGATTGATTTCGACATAAATTATGTCCTTGAATGATTACCATATATGATTGTAGACATGGTATTAGCATAGGACATGTTCAAAGAAATTAAGTATTAATATGGTACCGTGTACAAAAAAATGGTAAATGTGCAAAAGAAGCATGGTAATGCAATAGTACCGTGTTACAAAAATCTATTTATTACCAGGGTAACATGTACAAATATACAATATTACCATGGTACATGTACACAAAGCATGGTATTATCATGGTACCATGTACAAAAAACATGATTTTACCATGGTAAATGTACAAAAAAACATGGTATTATCATAGTACATGTAAAAAACAAAGTATTACAAAGGTGCTGTGTAGAGAAAATATGGTTTTACCAAGGTAAATGTGCAAAATGCATGGTTTAATCATGGTACATTGTAAAAGCACATGATTACAATGGTACAATGGTAATTCTTACTTAGTATTTTTGTCTTGTTTCCAGACAAAATATCAAAAAAAATTCTTAAATTAGAATGCACTTGGTAAGCAAAATGACACAAGATAGCCTTGTTTCTAGTGGGAAAAAAACAGCATTTAGTGAATTTTGCTTACACCAAGTAAAATAATCTGCCTGTGGAGTAGGGCTAATAAAATTCTTTTACTTGTTGCCGTCAGATAAGCAAAATACACTTGTTTTAAGCAAAATACACAAAAGAAATGTCCAAATAATCATGGTATAATCGTGGTACATCTAAAATCACAGTATTACAATGGTATCATAAACAAAAAACAAGGTATTACCACACAAAAAGTATAGTATAACCAGGGTAACATAAAAAACATTGTATTTCTTTTGGCACCTCGTACAAAAAAAAATTCATTTAAGTCTAACATAATCATCTTTTATGTTATATTCTGTTGCAGTTATTCTGCACCACAAAACCCAAGATCATAAAAGCTGAAAAATAATGAATCATAAAAACAGCTCATCAAAAGACATCATCACAGCTTCAATTAACATGACTTCAGTCATATACAACACGACATATAGTATAGATTATTACAACTCTGGAACAAGAGCCTCTCTGTCCTGCACTCGAGCATGAGTAAAGTGTGTGTGTGGTGTGTGTGTGTGTGTGTGCGTGTGTGTGTGTGTGTGTGTGTGTGTTTGATTCTTTCTGGAGAGAGCTGAACGTTTCTGTGGTTTTTGTGGCCGGTTCATAATGTGCTACTGCAGGAAAGAGAGAGAGACTATTTTATATTCTCAGTATGAGGCCAATGGAAGGAATGTCAGCTTTCCGCGCACCACTCCAGAATCCTAAAGTTCTTCTCGCATGTCTGGACCTGCAAGGGCTCCCTAAACATCTCCATGAATAACCCACTGAACATTATTGATTACTCATTACCCACTCCACGTATCGGTGTAACCCAGAAAAACCAGCAGGTATTGACAGAACACAAAAACTTTAATTTGCATGAACGTATTCCAGGTGTGCAGGAGCTGATGATGTCATACTGTCTTGTACTGGATGCATGGCACAAAATTGCTTGCTATAGTGTTTGTGCATTTTATGCACATTAGGTGCAACACATCATTTTTCTGTCCACATTAAGTGGTGCATTGAGTGACAAAATCACAGCCAATGGGAACATACTTGATAAAAAAAAAATAAAAAAAAAATTAATTTAAATTAAACAAAACTAAAAGGGCACATATATAATGGTCATCCCTAGTAAAATAAAATCTGATACATATGATGGTCATCTCTAACATGTCAAATAAAATAAAATACTCGTGTGAGTGTGTGAGTGGTTGTTTGATATGTACAGCATGGCAAAGCATTGTAAAATACACACACACACACACACACACACACACGTGACCTTTAGCATACTGCTCAAATGAAGCATTACAGGACCAACTGCTGCCCTCCAGTGATTCCTCATCAACAGGATAATGATACCTTATGAAAGATCATGTGTACTGACCCTTACAAACATTTACCACAGCAGTCATAGTTTCTAGCAAAATACCATCATTACTACAGTTATTGTTTCTGTAATTTGGTAAATGGGTATTTTTGACGATTGTTGAATAAAAAAAAGAAAACACACAAAACAATAAACACTGTTTCCCTAATCTTGCAATAACAATAGTACGGAAACTATGGTATTATAGCAAAACGTATGCTTGGTTAGGGTTCTTACATGCCACAAAAGAGGTCACCACACACACACACACACACACACACACAGTAAATTGTACAATTGTACAATGATCTAGATAAATTAAAGATGTTTTGATAATTATCATGGTTGGGGGTGGGGGGGTCATGATTTTTTGCAGTGGAAGTCATTTGGCAGGAGGGCCACTCACTCACTGACCTTCAGTGATAAAATCTCATAATGCAAAACACTCCTTTCATTCAGAACGTGTTAACACTTAACAGAATGACAAATTCTTTTTGAGATTGTTTACTGTGTTAGAAAAACATTTCAAATACTCTAAAGCAAAAACCTTGAAAAGCAGATGGACGTGTCCCACCCTCTCTTTCCATCTTACACGTGCAAAAACACACAAATAAACAGATATGCAAGCATAAACCTACAAATAAAAAGCGGGTCAGGTCAGTGGGTCTCCATGGGCCCTTGTGCTGTTTTGTGATTGGTGTGAATTCGGAGCACGTTTTGCGACCCTCTATCTCACTTTTTCTATGTGAGGAACGTGTATTTTTCTTCTGTCTTAATGAAACAGTATTTTATTCCTCTGCTACTCCACAGCGAGGGGAGGGAAGAAAACATCTGGAAGACATTTTTCCTTTTTTCCCCTGCTCTTTTTTCCCTCTTTTTCTCTGGGATCAGCAGACATCACAATGACGGCTATAGCTTCCAGATGTGAGAACACAAACTCTCGCTCTCTCAATGCTCGAATCCCAAACGCCAGGAAATAAAAGA
>NC_039263.1:23616390-23677496 GCF_003368295.1 Carassius auratus | reverse complement strand
TAATGTAGCATTCCGTCACTTGCTCAGCAATGGATGCTCTGCAGTGAATGGGTGCCGTCAGAATGAGAGTCCAAACAGCTGATAAAAACATCACAATAATCCACAAGTAATCCACACCACTCCAGCCCATCAGTGAACATCTTGTGAAGTGAAAAGTTGCGCGTTTGTAAGAAACAAATCCATCACTAAGATGTTTTTAACTTCAAACCATCACTTTAGATGGTTTAGAACTGTTCTGGACTGTTTTCATTTGTAAACCGTGCTTGATCAGTGCATATTTCTCTCCTGATTCAGATGAGATGACTTTTTCCAAGGAGGAAACAATATTATGGATAGAAGACCCATAAAACATCTTTATGATAGATTTTTATCTTACAAACACACAACTTTTCACTTCACGAGATGTTTATTGACTGACTGGAGTGAGACTGGATTATTGTGATGTTTTTATCAGCTGTTTGGACTCTCAATCTGACGGCACCCATTCACTGCAGAGCATCCATTGCTAAAAAAAAAAAAAGTGATGCAATGCTACATTTCTCCACATCATCAATGTACACATAGAGAGAAAGTGTGTCAGTGCTCGACGTAACATTATGAGGGAAAAGCGTGTCTTATTGCCTGGAATGGGTGACGAAATCATACGTGGGAACCTCCACCACCTTTCCTTCTACGATGTCCTTCAGCGTCTGACACATTAACTCTGTTTCAAACGCATTTGAGAGAGAGAAAACATAATTGTGCATTAAAAGTGTAATTTAATGACCCTCATGTCATTCCATAACTTTTCTTGCAATGGTTTTGAAAACATAAAGATCAAATGAGTATTTTTACACACAGTTGAATAATTCACTATTTTTTTTTTTTACCTGGATGGTCAAAGTTGTACTGGCCTTTCAAAGCTTTGGCCTTCTGTTCTGGAGTGAGAACCTGGTAGAAACTGTCCTGGCTGACGATAGTGACCTTCCTCTGGTGATGATCCACCTTATTCTGTCCCAAAAGCTCCATGAGTTTTGCACACACTGTGGACTGACAGGAGAAAAACAGAAGTAACTGGCTTCAACTGACAATCTAGTAGTCTATTTGCAATTGGATCAGCCTGAATATCATTACAGATGCTGTTACAAGTTGACACTAGATGATAATTCAAGGGCCTGTTGCTATTGCTGTAGGTTATCTGTGTAAATTACTAAATATTCCTGTCTGTAATTAAATTCTGCATGCTGTTCTTGAATGCATTTCACTTAAATGCAATCATGCACTATATTTAACGCACAAAAGAGATACACATTGACTTTGACTTGGCTTAAAGGAAACAGTTGGTTTGCATGCATTAAAACGATTATAACTGCAATATGCATCTGTTTCCATCATGCATGCAGTGTTTCGTACCTTTCCGCTGGCCGTTCCTCCGCTCACCCCGATCAGGAAAGGACGGTGCCGAAGCCGCTCGGTTTCACACAGCAGTCCGGCTGAATTCATGCTGGTACAGTAACAAAAACAAGGTTTTCTTCAAGTATGGAGTCCAGGTGAATGCATCAACGCGTTCTTTAGATGATTGATCATCGGTTGGAGGCTGTCACTATCATCCACGAACGATAAGTACTCCAATGTTACCGTACTAGTTAGAAAATGTTTAAGGAAGGGACATTTCTGCAAGTGTCTCCGGGAGGCGCTATGTGACTCAGAAGGGCGAGTCTCCACTGAGGATCATTCAAATATCATGAAGTGTGTTCATGAATTTTTTTTGTAATTTGTTGATTAGAAGGTATCATCTTTTAAATCTACAAATGTCCTAGATTGATTCCTGACATATAAGTAGAAACCGCTTTAGAAGAATGCAGTTTTAAAGCGGCTATGTTATTATCTGCTAACGATTGTGATTGGTCCGTTTAGTGCAGCGCTGAGAAAAGTAACAGGTGTCATGTGACCCTGTCTCTGCGATGTTTCTTCAGCAGTCTAGACAATAATTTACAATTGAGAAATGATAGTGAAAAACTTTAATTCATGTTAAACTGAGAATAGATTGTATAGAATTGAAACAGGAAATGTATAAATTTTTTTATTATTATTTTTAAGCCCCGCCCATCGTACCGACACATGTTTCTGTTGACGCCATTCTACCAGTTTTTATTCATTTATATTTACAAAAAAAAAAAAAAACCTACGAAAGGAAAATTGTAATCAACATTGTAATCAAGCCATCCTCGAACATTTTTTAAAGTAATTTTAAGTTCATTTATTTTTAATGAACAAATATTTAGTTGAAAGGGGGAAAAAAATTACTTTTAAAATATATCTATATCTATATTATTATATACATATGTAACTCGTAAACAGTATTGATTTTAGCTGTATTCATGTTAACCACCCGAAGGTTGCTGATAAAGTGTGATGAGTTTGAAAATATCATTGAAGTGAAAATGTGTCAGTGACCACAAGAGGGGACCAAAACACTTAAAAACAACTTCTCCAAAGTGATTAGATGGTTGTTTTAGTGCTTTATTAAGAACATTATTAAAAATATAACAATTATAAAATGTCCAATGATGCGGTAACAAATGTCAATCATGTTTTATCTGAACCATCGCTCCAGATGTGTTGGTTTTGGATCATCTGGATTATTTTTGACACCTCCTTTATTGATTCCTCAGCAAAAAATTTCCAGGGCCTCGTCCCCTTGAACTCTTTGGACTGATTCTCCTTAGCCAGCCAATATTTCCTCTATGTTTCTATTATTCAACACAGAACAAACAGATGTCAACGTACATTTTTGTCTTTAATGCTTTAGGTTTTCCAACTCTGGAACAGGGGATTTACTTGGAATCAAATAAATCATAAAAAATTAGATTTAAATAATAAATCTAGCAGTACAGTACTATAGTTAGCAGAAATAATACTGCAATGTAATATAAATGACAAAATTAGTTATTTAAATGTTATTTTACAACATGTATAATTAGGTGTAAACAATAATTATTTTAATAATTTTTAGATGGGGTTTTTTTAAAACTGGGGTTCACTGGAGAGAGAAAAAATATAAAAATAAATACAAAAGAAGATTAAACTAAATATATAAATAAATAAAAATAATAAATTAATTGAAAATAATCAGAAATAAAAATGATAAAATAGACAATATAGAAATAAATACAAAGGAGGATTAAAATAAGTATATAAATAAAAGATAAATAATAAATTAATTGGAAATAATAAGAAATAGAAATAAAAATGTAAAAATAGAAAACATTTTTTTTACACACATTGATTTATTATTATTTTTTTTTCCGCTGAATAAATTAGGTCTTCATAAATGAAAATAAATGTATAACATTATGGGACAGCTGAAAATCATGGCGTGTGTTTAGGGCTTAAAACATCCACACCTTTTCCCCTCCAGGTCAGAAAACCACTTTAAATTATCAGCAATGATGTGGTGGTTTTTACATCCAGGACAAGTTACAATCACAACACCCTTGTGATAGGCTATTTTGGATATTTTCTTCATAGAGCGAGTGGAGCACACCTAGAGACAACACATGCAATTAAATGAATCACTGAACATTATCCAAGTAGTCAAGTTCCTCTAAATAAGAAAACAAGCACAGACAGAAGTATAATCTTACTTTGCAGGTGTAAACCAGGTGATAGTGTGTTGACTGCAGCTGTCCGATGGCTTCAGTCCTTCTTACAGAAGTAGAGAAGCTCCTGCAGAAACTCAGTCTGCCTCCGCTGTGTGACACAGAAGGCTCCAGTAACGAATGAGAAAGATGTAAAGACGAGCTCGTTGCTCTTTTCTGTGCCTCCTCATGCTTTCCTCCAGCGGTGCTACATGATGTTTGGGAACCGCGCCACGTGATCTGGGAATTCTAGGCCTGAATAAAAAGAAACATAACCGAGAAGTCATTATCGAAAGGTAACCTAGATAACTGTTGTGTTTAAACACACGCAAAGCTCTCTACTAAGGCTGAAATGTCTTATTTGTCATATGCGACGTCGAGTAGAATCACTCGTCGCTTGAGGATGACGACAGAGACGCACAGAAGCCCCGCCCATCGTGCCTATCCGCCAGTGACGTGAAAAATAAATCATGCCCAGCCTTTAACTTTGTTTAGAAAAGGTTTTTTTTTTTTTTTTTACTTATGACATGTCATTCCATAAAGAATACTATTTAATTAATTAATTACTTTTGCTGGCAAAGTTTAGTATTCATAAATGCAAGTATGGCAATTATAAACCATTGTTTTTTATTTTGAAATCAGAAGTTAAGCTAAAATCTATTTACAATCCAATCTGATAAACAAAAAAGCAGTTAAATGTATTAATGCATGTAAAACATTTCCATATTCCATAGCAAAATTATATATATACATTGCTATATACATACTTTTTTGCTATATATATTAAAGGAATATTATTATTAAAAATAAGAAAAATATTTTCTCAATAAATGGTGAGAGGCAGATCGTGAATTTGTTTTCATGTGTTTTATATATTTTTGTATTATTACATTTAATATTTAGCTTGAACTTTGATATGCAGATATTTGATTCTTTTTAATAAATAAAATAAATAATCCTACAACATTTCCTCTGCTGCTTTCCTGCTCAAATATTATTATTTATTATATTATTTATATATTTTAGGTTGATATACATTAAATATGGCTATATGACTTATATGATGATTTCATAGTATGTCATTGTAACTTTGGCATTATTCAACAGTTCTTCTTGATAAGCATATAATGATATAGGGAACTGTGTGCTTCTGATTTTATTGCATAGTTTGGACAGCACCCTTTTCTATTGTAACTTGACAATGCCTCTTTGTATAAGGCAAGGTTCAAAAACAAGGTTCAGTCATGTGGGAGAACTTGACTGGTCTGCAGTGTGACTCATCTCCAAACACCCAATGATGTGTTCATATGGGTGCAGTCAGTGTAGACACTTCTAAACTGTTCTAATAGAGATGGATTTTTTATTTATTTTAAATATGAATTATGAAAAAGGAAACTCTTTATTATATTTATATAAATATATATTATATATATATACTACTACACTGTATTCTATGGCCATGCAAATAAAGATAAATTAAATTGAAAAGATTCGTTAAGCCATCAGACTAGGAGAGTCTCCAGCCAATTAGCCAATAAGGTTTTTATTTATTTATTTTTAATACAAAAGACTTTGCTCATTAAACAGCTGCTCCGCCAAAAATAAACATTACTGAACCAACTGTCGTAAAACAGAGACTTATTCTTAAATATAATGTTCTGTAAAAGGTCTTAAAATGTTGAATAAAGGTCTTTTGTTCAGGTAATCAGAATTTCTTTCCAAAAACCAATAACCCCAAAAGAATTTGCTACAGTTTTGGGAGCCATCCCTTCTGGTTTATGCATGCTTTTTAAAAACTGTAATGGCTCCTCAGTATCTACTGCATCCTACTATTGGAATAATTTGTTTGGTAACTTGAATTGGAAAAAAATCTCTACCGCAAAAATTATTTTTCACAAACAAAGTGAAAGAAATTTATTTTAAGCTCATACACAGGTTCTACCCTGTAAAGAAGTTTATTCAGAGATTTAAATCTGACATTTATCTTAAATGCTCTTTTTGTTCGAGTTCTGAAGAAACTGAAGAAACTGTGGTACACTTATTTTGGTCATGTCACTACACTCAGAAACTTTGGGATGATATTGGTGTATTTGTAAAGTGTAAGTTTTTGCCAGGCTTCTCAGTACATATGAAAAACATTATATTTGCATATTATGACCCCGACCCCACAAACGAAAATATCAGTTTTGTTATTAATTTACATTTTTTTCCTAAACAATGCAAATGCAAATTCTTCAACTGTAAACCTGTCTTCTCTGTATTCCTAAAAGAAATGGAAAACTATTTGAATGTAATTTCAGTATCTACTAATAAGAAAGCTATAAGGACTAGAATTTGCTCTTCATTTGATCTCCTTGTGTAATTATGTTTAGATGATGGCCCTCTTTAGATTTATTAAACTTTTTTTTTGTGTGTGGTTGATGTTATGTTATGTATGTTTATGCTTTTGTATGTTTTTGTTCTATGCGTTAATAAAAATAAGTAAATAATTTGTTTTTGGGGTTGTTGCTTTTTTCTTTATACACACACTGAGTAGACTTTACGACTTCAGTTCTGCAGATGGCGGTAATGTACTTCGTTTGCATACCGCCAAATAAAAAGCGAAGAAGAACGAGCTGCGCTTTCGCCAGCTGACGTCAGTTCCTGGGCGTGGTTTATCCGCGTTCCTCAACTCTTTCCTCGGTCTGCTGGAGTGTGAGGCTCCGCTGTGGATCCTGGATCAGAGGAAAAGACATGTATCAGTTATGCGCCACAGGAGCCAGAGATCCACTCAGTAACGAGGCTGGTGAGTTGTGTGTGTATGTGTGTGTTTCTCAGGGCGTTGAGTGTGTGTTTATGCTGTGTTCGACATCTCAAGACGCTTTTAAGAGACCAAAGAGACAAGCTTTAATTTCCTCCCATTACACTGCAGGCCCAGCACCGTGTGCGTCTGTGTTTGATTGCGTTAACTTTCTGTCTTAAGTTAGTCTATGAATTATAATGTCATGCTCTTATGTTTTTGTGGTTGTGTTCCTGTGTTGTAGCACTGAATCTGATCTGATTAATGAAACATCTCATGTATTTTTTTTATTATAGGGGCCCCTTAGACTAAGGGTCCGAGGACCCACAAGGGAGCACTAGAGGGTAAAACTTCAGAGAAAAACAGTGTAAAAATAAGTAAAAAAATAAATAAAATAATAATAATTAAAACAAATTGAAAGTGATTAAAACAAAAGTACAAATAGTAAAAAATATAATTAAGAAATAATAAATAATACATCTACCAGAAGAAGTTATAGTACTATAATGTGTCGAAATATTTCAATAACATAATGTAAAGGAAATTAAATGTTGACTGTTACATTACAGCCTGACACTGATATAAAGCCGGTTCAGAAATAAAAATGCAAGTGTTTTTCTCTACTTAATGTAGAATTAAAGTGATTTGGAGACACTCCCTCCTGGGCGTGTCGTGGCTTGGTGGTTAAAAATCTGGGCTGGTACCTTGTTGGTCGTAGGTTTAAACCTCAGCAGGGTTAAGGTTGTATACAGTCGTTATGCAACTGAACACTTTACATAAATATGGATCTGTTTTTCACCACAAGCTATAATATGCGACTGAATGCTTTACGGTGCCTTTTCCTTCATTTGTTTTATTGCAATACAATGTGTTTTGTCCTAGAAGAAGATATTTGCTCTGGATGAAAGTTTGACCCTGAGGCGACAGATAAGTGTGTTTTGAACAAGTGCCTGGTGTGTTTTCTGGAGTTGGAGCAGCAGCATGTGTTTCTGATCCAGGAAGCATGTTTGATCTGAGCAGGACACACCCGTGATTGACTGACTGTAGTGTGGTGTGTAAAACCCAAAGCCTGCGTGTCTGTGGGACGCCACACACCTCTGACCCCATTAACTCACTAAATGCATCAGAACAACAGAACGAATGCACAAACTGTACACGCTCGAGTGTGTTTGCATGGAAGAAATCTATAGAAGGAGTTCTTGTGCACTGTATTCCAAGTCTTCTAAAGAGCTTTTTGTAAAAAAAAAACAAAAAAAAAAAAACAGGCCATAACTGGTATAGCTGGTGTGGTCTTATTTGTGAATGACTCATTCTTTTGAGTCAGATCTTTTTAGTGAATCAGTTTATACCTGTTCTCAAAATGATTCATTCACACATTGGATTGATCCAGTTTTTGAGATCTCCGTTGCTCTGCCTATATACATATTTTATATAAAATAAATGTAAAACAAATTATAATAAATACAAATATTTTATTAAATATAAATAATGTATACATTTTTATGATGTCAAATTATATACAACTCTTTGTAATGTTATATAAGGTAATTATCAAAGACTAACAAAAAGTTATTTCATAATGGCAAAATCAGAAAATCTATTATAAATGTAATAACATAAATATAATGCTGCCTTATACTATTAATATCAAATATATTATGTAAAATAAAAATATATTAATTGTATAACAAAATAAAAATGTATAGAATTCACTAAAACAAGTGTTGTAAAAATCTGATACTTTTAAATAATTAGAAAATAGCTTGTATGATGTCATAAACTGCATTTGCAGTGCTTTTTGTAAGAAGTCATTGTTTACTGAAAATGTTGATATCTGCCCTAGTTGTCCTTGGCGTGTTTTTGGGAAAAGTAGGGATGTCTGATTCGTAAATGAATCTTTGTTTCATTTGGGATCAGTGAACTGCTTCGTTCCATTTCTCAGTGGAAATGTCTCAGTTTAATGTTTTTTTTCCCCCATTACCGTAAATGCATCTTTTGCTTAGTAGATAAGTGCAAATTATTCTCTGTGCTAATTGGAAGCATTTTTTTGGAAGACAGCATTTTATTTCACTTTGCTCTGCTGAAAGTGTGGTTTAATACTCAAATGCACACATTTAATTGTTTTGAGTGGTTTACCTCCATCTGTATACTGTAAGATAGTGGTGAGAAATAGCCAGCGTTTATTATAAAAGCATTTCCATAGAGCAGCCATAGGATTCAGATCTATTGCTCTCATGAACCCGCGAAGACAATTTGACACATTAAAACCTAATGTCTCTCTCTGTGTCTCTGTGGTGTTCAGCTCTTTTGCTGACGGGACAGAGTGTGCTGGTTTTGGGGATGATGCACGATCGTTTGTGTGTTTGGGTTGCGTCCAGATGGGGACAGCATGCCCTTGGGGAAGCTAAACAGAGTGGATTTAACAACAGAGCCTTTGTGTGTGTTTGTGAGATGCACCTGGAGTTCACGGGACTCGGAGGCTTAAAAACCAACGGGTCAGAAGATGTTGTCAGTAATGATGTTGTTTTTTCAGAAGGGCATGAGAAGAGCTCTAAGCGCTTCTTTGCTGTATTGATCATGAAGTTCTATTCTAGAAAGTTTTCTTGCTATATCTTGATCAATATGTTTCATTATAGCAGTTTCTTTGCTATATAGTGATGAAGATTAGGGTTGTGATGGTGCAGAAATCTTCCTACTGGTTAATCGGTGTGTGAGGACACTGGTAATACCGGTATCACCGCAGGGGCGTTCCCACTTTTTTCACTTTCCTTCACTTTTAAATAGCTCAAAAGTGCCATGCGCTTTTTACTTTCACCTGTGAGTTAGCATCAGTTCGGCGTCAATTCCTTGAATGCAACAACAAAATACAAAGTCAAACTCACTTTAGCCTACATATAAAACTGAATTTTTATTAACAAAACAAATAAAAATACACCATGCTATTGGGCAGGCTATGCCAAATATAAAATAACAAATAACTTACATAAAGTTAAAATAGGTGTACTATAGGACCGTTTAATTTTTTTTCCCCAAATCCCTTTTTTTTTCTTCTCATGTCAGAGTCTCATATCTCGTCCTGTATTTGTCGGCAACTCAAGGGAGCACAGACTATAATGCACATAAATCTAACAGTCTGTTATTTCTACATAATGTTCAGATTCAGAGAAATAGGAACGTGCACCGAGAATACAGTTTCTCTCTCACCCTGTTCCGGTTTTCATGCTGACAGGCTTTTTTTTCGGTGAGATGACGTTGCTTTCTGGAGGTTATGAGAGAAGTCACTACTGCTTACGTTATGAAAGTATTTATAACTTCATGTGCATTTATGAGGGAGAGAACTGAGCTAGTGGAATCCAGAATGCTGGAGGAAATGTCAAGTGTAATTACATTCAAAGAAAGAGGCTTTTATCTCAAGCAAGCACACGGTGAATGAGGGGAATGTGTGTGTGTGTGTGTGTGTGTGTGTGTGTGTGTGTGTGTGTGGTGCTAAATGTTACTGTGATTGAGCAGACGTCTCCTGGACGGCCAGCGCTGGTCGAGACTGGATCAGCAGACAGTGTGAGGAGCTTGATGGAGACTAACACTCTCAAGGGCATTGTGTTAATACAACACGTCTCCAAACACTACTGAAGGAAAGAAACTGATCCTCAACACACACACACACCCACACCCACACACACCCACACACAGCATCTTGTTTACTAGTAGAATGAAGAAACTATCTGTTTAAATGATGCTTTTAAACTTCTTGAAGTTTATTCAAGTGTTTCCAGCTTTGTGTCAAGTCCCCTTTTTTATATATATATATATATATATATATATATATATATATATATATATATATATATATATATATATAATATAGCATTTTAAACAAAATACATTGTGTCAAAGCACTGAACAACATTCATTAGGAAAACAGTGTGTCAATAATGAAAAATGATAGTTAAAGGCAGTTCATTATTGAATTCAGTGATGTCATCTCTGTTCAGTTTAAATAGTGTCTGTGCATTTATTTGCAATCAAGTCAATGATATCGCTGTAGATGAAGTGACCCCAACTAAGCAAGCCAGAGGCGACAGCGGCAAGGAACCGAAACTCCATCGGTGACAGAATGGAGAAAAAAAACTTGGGAGAAACCAGGCTCAGTTGGGGGCCAGTTTGGTCTGGATCCGGTGGCTACGGTGACCTCTGAATAAGAGAGAAACAGACTAATATTAGCGTAGATGCCATTCTTCTAAAGATGTAGATGGTACATCGGGTGTTATGGGAAGTGTTCCCGGTTCTGGTTTACCTAATTAATGCAGCCTAAAAATCTTTTAACAGGTTTGTGTGTATCTCTGTATGAAGGTTGGTGTTTGTTAACTGTTAATAGACTCTCAGCTGAGACCCGTGGACTCATGGGACATGTTCAGACAATTGTGTTTTATTTTAAGGAATAGTTCAGTCATAAAACTAATTCTGTCATCATTTACCTATCTTTATATTCACTGATCTAAGATGCTCTTGTGAGTCTTAAACATAACATAAAATATTGTGCATGAGTGTATAGTGCTTGACCAATATTTTGACAGCTGAATTTTAGTATGAATGGTCAGTTGTGAAGTATGTTTTTATCTTTGTGTTGATAGTGTGTGAATATTGGGCATACAGAATGTGTGTTTGGGAGATGAGGAGGTGTTCGTGTAAATATGGTGTTATAGTTGATTATTTTCTGTAGGGTTTCTGACGTTTTCTGAGTTTTCTATTAAAAACTGTAATTGTTAATAGAAATAAAGCTGAAATAAAGTAAACAGCACTGTAAATATGTTTCAACAACATGTTTTTCAGATTTGATGAAAAACAAAGTCAAAATTTGAAAAAATAGTTACTTGACAACTAGCTGAAGTTTAGGTTGAAGGACTAAAATAAAAAGCGAAGCAAAAAAATTTACATTTACTTTTGAAATTATTTAAATTAAACAAAACATGCCACAAAATTAATAAACCTATAATTAAATGTAAATTAAAATGAAAAACATAAACAAAACAATTAAAAATAATTATGTAGGAATTACAAATAATGTTACAAAAATACTTTATTTAAATTCGAATTAAATTGAAAATTGTTTTAACCTTCAAACGTATCCATTAAACAATAAATATTTAATAATAATAATAACAACGACAAAAGCATGTGCAAAATTGCTACACTTGAACTGAATTTAACATTGATACGTTTTTCCATTGTAACAAAAAATTACAAAAGCATGCAACTAAATTTCTAAACTTAAGAATTGTAACGGAAATTTAAAATATAAATCATATACTATTATATAAACAGCACCAAAATAACACTTACTAGGCCAAGTCAAAAGCACTCACCCTCAAGTGTCTGTGATATTTATATTCTCTAGAAATTATTAGAGTTTACGAGAGTTTTCTGCTCTTTTAGTTTAATAACAGCACACCTCTAACCAGATTTTAATTGGCTCATAACTTCCTAAAAGGGCCCCACATAAGCAGAGGGGCTGGTTCGGATACAAATGGGTGTGTGTGTGTGTGTGTGTGTGTGTGTGTGAGCATGTATGCATTTCAGTTAATACCACCAGATGGCTTTATCTTATCGTTTACCTAAATAAGCAGAACAATATCATATTTTAAAGCCTCTACTCTCTGACCATGCCGTATACTCCAGCTGAGGATGTTTTGAAACGGAGGGGATCGTTTAACTTGGAGTCATTTCAGCCCAACGTGGAATTTTTACAAGGTCTCCGTAAACAATTGCAGGGGCCTTTTCTGCATTTTCACTCCAGCTCCTGAATCCCAAACGGAAAATTCCCAGCCTCTCCGACTCTAAGTAAAGACGTTAGCCGGAGCGTTCTCGATCTGTAGTGAGTCACGGTCTGCACGGACGCTTGTTTGGTGTCTGTGCTCGTCTAAATGCTGGAATGATTGATTGAGGGTAGGAAATGATGCCTCATTACATCGCTCTCTTTCTTCATCTCTTCACTTGTGTTCTAGTAACTTTCCCAGCTAATAAACTCATCAGCTCTTTCTTCTTTTCCTTTCCCTTTCACCTCTCAATACTTGTCTGCTATTCAAACCCCTTTGTATAGAATCGCCATTATTTAAAAGAATATTTGAAGCTACAGCTTACATTTTGGTCTTTTCCCCCATTTATTTTTTTAGCTTTCATTCTGTTAATGCACAATCATCAAGAAAGGTTGAATAGTCATGGATCTGCGCGTTCACTAAAATTGTGTCAGAATGATTTCTGAAGGATCATGTGACTCTGAAGACTGGAGGAATGATGCTGAAAATACAACTTTGATCACAGGAATAAATTACAGTTTATAATATATTCAAAGTGAAAACAGTTGTTTTAAATTGTAATAATATTTCACAGTTTTACTGTATTTTTGATCAAATAAATGCAGCCTTGGAGACTTCTTTCAAAAACAAACAAACAGGAAAAAAAAAATCTTACCAAGCAAACTTTTGAAAACAGGAAGGAGTTGGCCAATACTGGATGATAAAGCATGTGCATTTACCCACATGGGAGACACTTATTCTACTTACATATTTTCTTTTTAATCATTTCATGCATTCTTTTTCAATGTTGTTATGCTTTTTGAGGAATAATGTTCAAACATATGCGCGCTTCAGAAACCGTATTTAATTACATCCTGTTTTCAGGAAGATCTGATTTGGGACGTACTCTATCTTTGGCTTATAGCGGACACAACAGCTGTTTGCAATTCTCAGCTCCAATCTGGCAACCCTAATGATGTTGTGCCTTCAAAACATCAGTCCCAACTAGTCATAAACGGCCTTTATAAAGTCAAGCACTGCTGGATTTAACCACATAACTGTGTGTGTGCACATGCATCATACATGTCTTGAAAATGCCTGCTAAAATTAGGCACAGCTTTGATTTTGTGGGACGTGTGTGTGTGTGTTGTCCTCTGTAACTGTATTCCTGTAAACGCACAGCTGAGGATGGTTTGTTGACTCATTCCAGCTGCTTCCTGTGTCCATCATCTGAGCTCTGACACACAGCTACTGTATGAGAAAGACACGAGACTCAGTTAAGGGAAACTCTGTTTGTGAAAAGAAAGTGACAGCTGACACAACACAGTTAAAGGTCATTAGAGATTTCAGTAGTTTTTGTATACGTCTTTCCGTGAACAATTTAACAGTGAATGTTATTTGAAGGGGAAAATTTTTTGTCTTTAAGGGTTTTGTTATGATAGTTGTGAAAATAATGTGTCACTCACAATGCAAAAATGCTTTTATTGTTTATATGCAAAATATTTTTATTTTATTTACAGGTAGAAATTATAATTTCTGATAATAAATTATGAATCATTATGAATAATGATTAGACTGAATTTGAAGAAAAGGTTTAGAAATCGTCTTGTTTATTTGCAAAAATAATCTTTTGCAAAAGGATGAGAATTGAATGGAAGGCTGTTATGGAATCAAATTAATTCATTAATTTTTAGGTAGCAGTTAGCTTTTGCAAAATGTTTAATTATGAAATGAGAGACTTGGAAATTAATGTATTCGTTTAGTTTATTTATTTGTTATATTTATATAATTTATTATTTATTTATGTTTTATTTTTTAGACTGGAACTATCTTTTTTTACAGAAGATTAAGAATGATCTGATATCAATAATATTTATATCTATCTATCTATCTATCTGTTTATTTTATTTTATTTTAGAAATTACCATTGGCAAAGGGTTGAGAATCATACAAACTAGGGATGTAACGATTTAACCGTGAGCCGATTGAAATCTGTGACGATTCAAATCGGTTGAGATGCAATCGCTATTCATTTAGGGGTAGGAGTCTACCGTATTTTCCGGACTATAAGTCGCACTTTTTTTTCATAGTTTGGCTTGTCCTGCGACTTATAGTCAGGTGCGACTTATCAAAATTAATTTGACATGAACTGAGGGAAATTAACCAAGAGAAAACATAACCTCTCGTGGCTGTAGATGGTAACGTTTTCTCTTGGTACTAAATAAATGCGACTTCTAGTCCAGTGCGACTTATGGTTTTTTTTTCCTCGTCGTGACGTATTTTTGGACTGATGCGACTTATACTTAGGTGCAACTTATAGTCCGAAAAATACAGTATATTAATTCAATGTTTGAGGGGAACTTACTGTCTTTAAAAAAGTTCAGATGGTATTTTTTCTTTTCATCTTGCTTCTCTATAATGCATATTCAGCTGCTTTGTTTACAGGGGAAACCAAGGAAACGCTTTAAGCGCCACCTGCTGGCAGAGAGTGAATCTGCATCTTATTCTGTTTCATGTAGATATTTTAATGTATAGTTTCACAAAACTGAAGACAAAACTTTTTTTTTAAATTGAATCGTGAGTTGAGTGAATCGTTACATCCCTAATAAAAACACTTAAAAATGAACTAATGCAAAACATTTTATCTATTTTTGTAAAAAAATTACCTTTTGCGAAATATTTAACTTTTTTTATTTTTAGATAGACCTTTTGCAGAATGTTTAGAATCATTACTTTATGCTTAATATATATTTTTTGTTTGTTTATTTTGCAGAATGTTGAGAATGGTGTGAAAGGCATAGAAATGACCCTACTTAAGCAAAATATGTATTTATTTATATATGTTTTTTTTTTTTTTTGGTGGATATTACTATTTGTAAAAGATTGAGAATGATATGAAAGGCTTAGAAGTTACCTTACGCTAAATATTAATGACGTGAACATTTGATTGATTATTGGCCTGTCACTTCCAGTTGGTCATTTCCTGTTTCTCTCTGTTTCTCAGGTAAACCGTCATGATTCCCATCACTGAGTTGCGATACTTTGCTGATACACAGCCGGCGTATCGGATTCTGAAACCATGGTGGGACGTGTTCTCAGACTACATCTCCATCGTCATGCTGATGATCGCGGTGTTCGGCGGCACGCTGCAGGTCACGCAGGACAAAATGATCTGCCTGCCATGCAAATGGGTCGTCAACCAGACCTGCGAACAACTCAACGTCAGCGTGCCGCTCAACGCCGAGCCCAAGGGCATCCAGTACGACCTCGACAGACACCAGTACAACTACGTGGACGCCGTGTGTTACGAGAACAAGCTGCACTGGTTCGCAAAGTACTTCCCGTATCTGGTGCTGCTGCACACGCTCATCTTTCTAGCTTGTAGTAACTTCTGGTTTAAGTTTCCGCGGACCAGTTCGAAGCTGGAGCATTTCGTGTCGATCCTGCTGAAGTGTTTCGACTCGCCGTGGACGACTCGCGCGCTTTCTGAGACCGTGGTGGAGGAGAGTGACCCCAAGCCGACGGGGAAGATGAACGGCTCGATGGATAAGAAAGCCTCCTCTGTGAGTGACCAGGATGTGGAGGCAAGCGTTCCCATGCTGCAGAGGACCAAGTCCCGCATCGAGCAGGGCATCGTGGACCGTTCGGAGACGGGCGTCCTGGATAAGAAGGAAGGAGAGCAGGCCAAAGCGCTGTTTGAGAAGGTGTGTGTGTGTATGATTTATTTAAGAGGAGCTCACAAGTCACAAGCGGGACGTCTAGTGTACAGCGCTGCGTTCTAAAACCTAGTGAGCTCCCTCTGTAGTGAGCGTTTCAAGGCAATGTAGGTGCACCTTTTAAAAAATGTATTCCTCCAAAATGCCTTTTTTGGTTAAATTAAAGGCAGCATGTATTCGTAGATTGCAACCACAGATTCGCATTGCGATTAAATATGCTTAAAAAGTTCTAATTTATACATTCAATACTTCATCTACTAATAAATAAAAATACCTATTTCAACCAATACTGAGATTTTTATAAATAATAATGTCAATATTTATACAAAAATGTAATAAATATCTTTAAAATGTACTTATATATTTAATTAATATGCAAATAAATAAATTGTTTATTTCAGCCAGTGCTAAAAAGTATTGATAAATATTATCACATTTTGATAACATATATTTAATAAACTGCATTTAGAAGTTATACTTATTTATAATTGTACGTAATTCATTTAACCTATAAAATAGTTATAACAGCCAAATCAGAAAATTATTGATAAATATTATTACATTATTTATAAATTAAAATATTTTATATTAGTATTTCCTATATTTTGTTTATCAGTATAGTATTTAGCCTATACTGAAAAAGTATTAATAACACAAACACAATTACTTAATACAATAATAATATATTATCTAATAATACATAATACAATTTATATATTACTATATATTCAATAAATATTTTTATACACTAATGCTTACTTAATATATTAATAAATTATAGTAATGTAGTTTTGTCCAATGCCAATTTTTTTGTGAAAATTATATTTTTTAAAAATGCATATATTAATGTATTCAATAATTGTTTATATATTTTTGCTCACTTCATATACTAATAAATAAAATATGGTTATTTAGCCTATACTGAAAAGTATTAATAACACAAACACATTTACTTAATACAATAATAAATAATATATTATCTAATAATGTATATTTATTTATTACTTTATATTCAATACATATTTTTATACAGTAATGATTACTTAATATATTAATAAATAAAATATAAATGTTGTCCAATTCTAAAACAAGTTAAAAAAAGATTACATAAAAATGCATATTAATATAATTAATAAATGTTTATACATTTTTGCTCACTTCATATGCTAATAAATAAAATATGGCTATTTAATCCAATGCTAAAAACTATTTATTATTATTAAACATAATTTTAAATATTAATATGTATATATTTATATCATCACTACTAAATAAAACATAGTTATTGATAGATATTAAAAATATATATTTAATTTTGTGCCACACTGTTAAAATTTCAATTAGGGTGCCTTGGAAGATGCTGTCTATGTAGGTAGTGGACAAGGAGGTAGTCTGCAAGGTTTTGGAACGGAGCCCAAATATCCTGAATACATCGTCTCGTCTCATCCGTCTCTCTTTTCAGGTGAAGAAGTTCCGGATCCACGTGGAGGAGGGCGACATCGTTCACCGTCTTTACATCCGCCAGATCATCATCAAAGTCATCCAGTTCCTGATCATCATCTGCTACACCATGTACTACGTCCACCACATCAAGTTCAGCGTGCCGTGCACCGTGGACATCGAGCGGCTGACCGGTTATCGCACGTATCACTGCGCACATCCTCTGGCCACGCTCTTTAAGATCCTGGCCTGCTTCTACATCAGCCTGGTGGTGGTCTACGGCCTCATCTGCATGTACACGCTCTACTGGATCATCAGCCGCTCGCTAAAGCGCTACTCCTTCGAGTCCATCCGCGAGGAGAGCAGCTACAGCGACATCCCCGACGTCAAGAACGACTTCGCCTTCATGCTGCACATGATCGATCAGTACGACCCGCTGTACTCCAAACGCTTCGCCGTCTTCCTGTCGGAGGTCAGCGAGAACAAACTGCGACAGCTGAACCTGAATAACGAATGGACTCTGGAGAAACTCAGACAGAGGATAACCAAAAACTCGCAGGAGAAGCTGGAGCTGCACCTCTTCATGCTGAGCGGGATCCCGGACACAGTGTTTGACCTGGTCGAGCTGGAGGTGTGTGGCTTTGTGTGCATCAGCGTGTGTATCTGTGACCCTGGAGCACAAAACCAAAATTGTAGCAATAGTCAAAAATGCATTGTATGGGTCAAAACTATCCATTTTTGTTTTATGCCAAAAATCATTAGGATATTAAGTAAAGATCATGTTCCATGAAGATATTTTATCAATTTCTTACTGTAAATATATCACAACTTAATTTTTTATTAGTAATATGCATCGCTAAGAACTTATTTGGACTTTAAAATAACTTTAAAACTTTTTTTATTTTACACGCTCAGATTCCAGATATTCAAATAGTTGCATCTTAGCCAAATATTGTCCTCCTGACAAACCATGCATCAATAGTTGATTGTATAAATGCCAATTTCCAAAAAGTGACCCTTATGACTTATGTTTTGTGGTCCAGGGTCACATGTTTAAACTCTTAACGAATGTGTATTTAAAGGGTTAGTTCACCCCAAAATTTAAATGAACCCATGTTTTACTCGCCCTCAAACCATCTTAGGTGTATATGACTTTCTTCTTTCAGACAAATCCAATCGGAGTTATATTAAAAATGATCCCAACTCTTGAGTTAGAATGGGAGTAAAGGGGTGTTTTTGTTCAACAGTCCAAAAGTAGTCAAATAAAGCGCATCCATCCATAATTAAACATGCCTCACATGACTCCGGGAGGTGAATAAAGGCCTCCTGTAGTGAATCCATGTGTTTTTATAAGAAAAATATCCATATTTACGAGACAAATGTTTCAGGTCGTGCTTATAGGCCTGCTCAAGACCTGCTTAAAGGGGTACTCCACCCCAAATCTGTTTAGGTTCCCGAACATCTCTGACGCAAAATACAATGTAAGACAACGGCAACAGAAGCGGTTTGGTTAATGTCGTCTTTTATGTTTCACTGAAAAAACAAAAAAACTGTGCAGCTTTCCAACAAAATAAAAAGTAAAATTAAAAATAAATTAAAAAATACAAAATAAAACGTTTAACGTTGTGAAATGAAGAAATAAAGACTGAACGTGCTGCTTGTAATGAGGCGCTAAATCGCGATCACACCTGCCGCATTAAAGAGCGCCAAAACTGTATTTATTGTTTGCATTTCGTTATAAACTTGGAATAATTTTAAAGCGGATACTTTGTTCATTAAAAAGTAACAAAAACACAAAAGTGCGCTACAAATAATGAAGTCCATGCATTAACAGATCACACCATAGACTGTTTGAAACTATTTTTTTTCCATTAAACTTTGATGCACTTCGTCTCAGTTTAATACGCAAACATAAAAGATGTCATTGAAAAACAATCAGGAAGAAAGGCATTACGTGTACAAGTGATAACTTAATACATAGGCATAGTCGCAAGTGGTGACCTCAGCGATAACTTGAAACTTGCCCTGAATAATTTAAGTAATTTAAAATATAATTATTTTCTATTATTTATTCAAATAAATTTGGCAGTCATAGTTCAGTTTCTTCCCCAAAGCATGATTCCAATTGAGCTTCCTCTTAAGTAACCGCTTGCGTGCGTTTAGATGACTCTGTGAGATCACGTTTAACTTTTCACAGCTGCTTAGGAGGAAGTTGGAGCTGTTTCCTCACACATGGCTTGCTTTTTTATTTTTCTTCAGGGTTTTTTATTCTTAAAGGCAAAGTGTGTGTGATTTCTGTGCCACTGATGTCACCAAATGGATTTGCAAAAATAATCCAATTTCTGGACTAATATCCTCTTGTGCTATTGGTCAAAAAAAAGAGCAACAGCACACCACCGGTTGCTCTAACTGCAGGTAAATGTATTCTGTGTTTCCTGAAAAGGTGCTGAAATTGGAGCTGATCCCTGATGTTACGATCCCGCCCATAATCGCACAGCTGTGTAACCTGAAGGAGATGTGGCTTTACCACACGCCGGCCAGAATCGAGGCTCCTGCTCTGGCTTTCCTCCGCGAGAACCTCAAATCACTACACATAAAGTTCACAGACATTAAGGAGATCCCTCTGTGGATCTACAGCCTCAAGAACCTCGGCGAGCTTCATCTGACCGGAAACCTCAGCGCAGATAACAACCGCTTCATCGTCATCGACGGCCTGCGGGAGCTCAAGAGACTCAAGGTCCTGCGGCTGAAGAGCAACCTCACTAAACTGCCTCAGGTGAGATAAGAGCACTCTCAGATTCATCAGTGCAATCAGAAAGATGTCTAAATGATTTGCATTATTTTTACATGGTCCTAGTTTGTTGTGCTTGGTGCACATTATTATGAAGACAAAAAAATTTGTAAAATTGAAATCATGCACCAAAAAAAAAAAAAAAAAAAAAAAAAAAGTTGTTTAAATATACAAATAATATATGTATATAAGTTAAATGGTTTTTAATTTAAATAATGTAGAATTATATTATTAATATAAATATATCAATAATATTGATGTTTTTTTATAAAATAATCATTTTATTTTTTGTTAAAAATAATATTTATAATATTATGTATGTTATAGAAAATACATTAATTTTAATATTAATCCATACTTAAATGTATAATTAATTACACTGTAACAATGACACTTAAATAGTGTATCCAAAATTGTATTAACAATTTAATCATGATATATATATACATAATTTCTTTTAATTTTTATAATAAAATAATGTATGCAAAAAATGTCATTTATATAATTGTAGAGCTTAAAATATTTATATAAATTAAAAATTGTAATGAACATTTAATAATAGTATTGATATATGATATATAGTATTTTTATAATATTTGTAATAAGATATTGTACACAAGATATAATTTATGTAATTATATAACTATGTCAGAATTGGATTAATTTATATAATTAAATGAAATATAAGATTATCTAAAGTTAATATATAGATATATAAAATAGTGTGTGTGTATATATGTGTATATGTGTGTGTGTGTGTATATGTATATTATTTATATTACATATAATAAATAGTTCTTTCCTTCAGAGATAATCTGCAATATTTAACTATAGTAAATACAGCTTTTGTATTTATGCAGGTGTGTTATGCTTGTTGTTGTTAAATATTCTAATTCTAATAATCATCCTAATGTTCTTACCTTTGGTGCTGTTTTTAATCTAAAAGCTGAATATATTCACACAGAATTGTGTTTTATAACTCCTTTAGGACCAAATAAAGATCCCAGCCCATCTTCTTCCCCTTGCAGGTGGTGACAGATGTTGGCGTTCACTTGCAGAAGCTCTCCATCAATAACGAAGGCACCAAACTGATGGTTCTGAACAGTCTGAAGAAGATGGTGAACCTGACGGAGCTGGAGCTGCTGCGCTGTGATCTAGAACGGATCCCACACTCCATATTCAGTCTGCACAATCTACAGGTCATCCTTCATCTAGCAGCACAATAACCTATGCTTGTGCCATAATGCAATTTCCATACATTATGGAAAGTTTAGTTTGAATTTTTTTAACTCTGCATCATAAAATTAGGTAGTATTTGGGCCTTTTTGTGTTGTCATTTTAAAAGATGCATTAATTTGCAATAGGGGCTGTCAATTTTTTTTTTGAATTTTATATATTTATCGAAAAAATTAAAATACAAATCCACATTTGAAAGCAAAAACATTGCATTCAAATTTTAGGTCTGCGTCGACTTTATGGCAGGTTTCTCCATGCCACTTCATCTTATTTTTTTTTTAATGAAGAAAGTAGCCTACTTTTTGATTGGTTTTCAGTGGTTTGTATTAAACTATACATGCATGCATGATGCTGTTTTGTTTTTTTTACTAATTGTTTAAGCAACTTCATTAATTATATATGGTTTATAAACATTATTTTAAACATTATGCACTTTTATTTACAAAGAGATTTGTGTTATTTTATTACGCTTTGAAGAAACGTGTATAATATTTTGCTCGATGTGACTTCCTCAGGAGAGAAGCCAAATGCTTTTTTTCCCATTTATAAATAATTATGCCTTTTCAATTGAAATATAATTCAAATTTTGATAATATTTATGTATAAAATGTTTTTGTAGTCATTTTGACAGCCCTAGTGTATAACGGTACACAAACATGACATTTCAGTTCGTACCTTGGTCTTAACGTCACTCTTTGTTATAGCAGGAGGTTAAAAAAAGGGAACAAAAAATGTATTTTTAAAAATTGTTTCATTAAACAATGTTTTACTGAACAAATGTATTTAAATAAATTAAATTATAATTAGTTTTTTTTATCTACCTTATAAAATAAAATGTAAAAAATATCTACCACAAAGAGCCTAAATGCAAATGTATGAATGCTATTAATTTTTAACTATGATTATCAATAATCAAATAAACAATATTGTTTACAAAGATGTTAATTGCACTCGGTGCAGTTTATAAATTATAATTGTTTTACTCTTAAATGATACCATTTGTGTTTGTTGTCGAAATATAATAATTTACACTGTTGTTGTCATAACTTGTTTCGGATAAGTTTTATTTAAAATTACATTAAGTGATTAAGACCTCACTAACAGGGCAAGTAAAATATGAGTATATAGCCTAGTCTAAAATTTCATGAAATAACGCAACTCAAAGCCACATCAGAGAGCGCTAAAATGGCATTTATTGTCTAAATTTCTTGAAACAATGAAATTATTTGTTTGGTACATGTGTATCGAACTGAAAGACCGGAATACATGTAGTGAAGTGAAGTGAAGTGACATTCAGCCAAGTATGGTGACCCATACTCAGAATTTGTGCTCTGCATTTAACCCATCCGAAATGCACACACACAGAGCAGTGAACACACACACACACACTGTGAGCACACACCCGGAGCAGTGGGCAGCCATTTATGCTGCGGCGCCCGGGGAGCAGTTGGGGGTTCGATGCCTTGCTCAAGGGCACCTAAGTCGTGGTATTGAAGGTGGAGAGAGAACTGTTCATGCACTACCCCCACCCCCGATTCCGTCCGGCCCGAGACTAGAACTCACAACCCTTCGATTGGGAGTCCAACCCTCTAACCATTAGGCCACGACTTCCCTTACACCCCTAAATTGTTTATAAGCGTTACACCCCTAAATTGCAATGCACATGCATGTAAAACCAGATTATTAAGTGTCTTAAACTTGCTGCGTTGTATAAATGCTGTACATTTCTAAATGCTTGGCATCTTACCAAAGGTATTTTCATGCTCGAACAAGTTCTGGTCACTTATTCTGACATGCACATCAACTTCTGTCTGCAGGAGATCGATCTGAAAGACAACAACTTGAAGACCATCGAGGAGATCATCAGCTTCCAGCATCTCCACAGACTGGTGTGCCTCAAGCTCTGGTACAACCAGATCGCCTACATCCCCATCCAGATCGGCACCCTCACCAACCTGGAGCGCCTCTACCTGAACAGGAACAAGATCGAGAAGATTCCCGCCCAGCTCTTCTTCTGCAGGAAGCTGCGTTACCTGGACCTCAGCCACAACAACCTGACCAGCATCCCTGCAGACATCGGCTTCCTGCAGAACCTGCAGTACTTCGCTGTGACCGCTAACAGAGTGAGTCGAGCAGAAATGTGCAGACGAACACGTCACCTCACTTTCCTGTGACACTGCTGTCTGAGTTTCAGTTTATCCTTCCTTGCAAATCTGCAGAAAGATGATGAATATGGTACATTTTCAGGGGTTACTCCTTATAAACAAACTGAATTTAAAAGTAGGAAACGTTCAAAAGTTCGAGTCTGTAAGATTTAATAATAATAATAATAATAATAATAATAATAATAATAAAGAGTTTTATTCAGCAAATACACATTAAATTGCTCAAAAGTGACGATTAAGATAAAAATAATAATTTCAAATAAATGTATATTTCAAATATTATATTATTTTTAAATATAATTTGATTTGAATACATGTCTTCATCTATATAATTTGCTATGTAAAATAAATATTTACTGTATGTACATGCACCGTAATATATATATATATATATTTACACACATTTATATACATACACATTTATATACATACACATTTATATATATATATATATATATATATATATATATATATATATATATATATATATATATATATATATATATATATATATATATATATATATATATATACAATTTAATATAATAATATAATTTTAAATACTAATTTAATTAAATTTAACATTACAATTTAAGTTATTATTTTAATATATATATATATATATATATATATATATATATATATATATATATATATATATATATATATATATATATATATATATATATATATATATAATAACCATATAATATGTATTATAATAATTAAAAAAAAAAAATTCCTGATGCTTTATAGTCAATACAAGTTCTTTAATACTTCAGTATGTTCATGGTCTTATTGTGAATGATTCAAATGTGCATACCAAAGAAGAAAATGCTTTCATAATCTTTTATGTACTAGCTTGCTCACTAATCTAAATGTAATTAATTAAATTAAATTTTTAAGACGGCGCCGCTGCTGCGCAGACCCATTGATTAACATCACTCATTCACAAAATAACCATTTGGACACTGTTTTTGCTCACTGTTGCAGGTAATGCATCCTTTCTAAAATTAGTGCAACACAGCCATGGAATGCCAGTCAACACTAATTAAATTACAATTACAGCAATCATAGCAAGTATTTGAGATATTTGTAATCTAGAATAGCGTGTCTGTGGTGTTTGAGGATGTGAATCCTCTGCTAACAGGGACAGTGTATCAGAAAGACGGCTCCAGTTGTGCTTTCGGAAATCCTGTTTTCTGCATTAAAGCCTGATTTCTCAGCAGCTCCGGTCTCTCCACACCCTCGAATCACGTCTTGCACAAACCTATCCGTCAGACGCCCATCAGAGCTGTCTCTGGGGCGTAAGCGGCATTAAACGGCGCCATTGTTTTGTTCAATCTGGATTCTTTGGATGGGAGTCAACAGGGAACATACAGACATAAAGTCCAGGAACATTATGATGCAGCACACACAACCTGTGTGTCTCATGTGTTTTGGCTTTGACCAGCACTTGTGCTTGTTTTAAGTAATGGGTGTGTTGGAGAGCGTGTGTGGCATGTTTCTGAAAATAGCTGTTTTATGGGACCTCCCGTCGAGGAGTGTGTGCACTTACACACACACACACAACTTTCCCGGTTCCTTCATTACCTCGCGGTTATCTAAATGACTGGTGTAATTTGTGTTTTTTGTTTAGAATCAAGGCGGATGGTAACTAGATGCACATGTTTGCTTTTTCAGAGAGACAAAGAGTGTGTGTGTGTGTGGGCCAAAATTAGCCGCTTACTCTGGAGATAATTGGTTTTCCTGTATATTATGTTTCCTGGGTCTCCGCCCTGCTGAGCGAGTGGCTTTAAATTTGGCACGTCATTTATAATGAATAGATCATTTTACACGACCCTCTGAAATACTTGATTCTGATTGGTCAGTCGTGGCATTCTGCGGGCAGATATTGTCAAATTATGGCAGTTAAACGTATAACTGACCGTTTTGTCACACAAGCTATTGCCTGCATGGCTCTGCTTGGTTTTGGGTTTCTCTTGTCAATCAGTTGGTCGTTATCACAAAATAAACCCTGAGCAAGACACCTGATCACCCGACTGACCCCTGACTGTCCAATACTGTTACATACTGCACAAAACACTCAGATCCAATGACTTAATGACCTGAAATCAGAGGAACACCTCATTATCATTAATTACTCTATTTACAAAATCAAGTCAAGTTGAGCTTTATAACTGAAAATAGTTTCTTAGCTACTGAAATAAAACCAAAATATCAGTTATGACTAAGTATGATTTATCAAACTGCAAAGGCTGCGATGTAATTAAATGTATTTATATTTTTTTAATTCGTTAAGTTAATATTTTTGTTAGTTACTAATAGTTAATTAATTGTTGTTATTATAATTTATTTTGTAATTGCATTGATTTGATGTATAAACCAGGGTTATTAGTTAACTGAAACTAAAGCTAAAACCGTATAAGCACATTTTCTTAGTGCGTATACAATAAACAAAAAATCAAAAACAAACTTTTTATAAATGAACCTATTTCAGCTAAAAATACAAAAACTGAAAAATAAGCAAATCTAAAATGAAAAAATAAACTGTATATAGAAAATAATGATACAAATATAAACTTGTTCAAATTATGCTAATATAGCACTGCTACAAATAAACACAACAAACCACACTTTACATTTACATTTAGCAGACGCTTTTATCCAAAGCGACTTCAGGCTATACATTGGTGTGTGTGTGTGTGTGTGTGTGTGTGTGTGTTCCCTGGGAATTGAACCCACAACCTTTTGCGATGCTAACGCAATGCTCTACCACTGAGCCACAGAAACTCAAGAAAATAACTTTGTTGCAATTTCAGTTTTCATAACATATATATTTAGATTTTAACTACATTTTCATAAAAGTTATGGACAATAAAGTGTTTTTTATTTTCTGTCAGTAGATTACATTTTACACATTTTACTATTTTTATAAACTGCATATTTTCTTGTGAAAACTGAAAAAATACTGTGTAATAACCTTTTATTGTGGAAAACTAATGTTTTTCAAAAACATACAGAGACCTGTGCAATGCTTTAAGGGGCTATTTTGTTTTATTGTATATATTTATTTATTGTGGTTGTAATGAAAGTTCAATGCAATATTGTGTTTGGTTTTTTAGTACATTTTACACACTGATGCAAGAGAATCATATCGCAGCGCTTGTGTGTGAACCATGTTTTTCTCCGTTCTCTACTCTCAGATCGAGGCGCTGCCACCCGAGTTGTTCCAGTGTAAGAAGCTGCGGACGCTGAATCTGGGAAATAACTGCCTTACGGTGCTGCCGTCTCGTTTCGGAGAGTTAACCGGCCTCATGCAGCTGGAGCTACGTGGAAACCGTCTGGAGGGATTACCGGTGGAGCTCTCCGAATGTCGCCTTCTCAAGCGCTCCGGGCTGATCGTAGAAGAGGACCTCTTCAACACCCTGCCGCCGGAGGTCAAGGAGCAGCTGTGGAGAGCCGATAAAGAACAAGCCTGAGCGAGACCGAGGAACTCTTAAAGACATAGTCCACCCAAAAATAAACATTTGCTGAAAATGTCCTCACCCTCGGGTCGTCGAAGATGTAGAGGAGTTTGTTTCTTCATCAGATTTGGAGAAATGTAGCATTGCATCGCTTGCTCACCAATGGATGCTCTGCAGTGAATGGGTGCCGTCAGAATGAGAGTCTAAACAGTTGATAAAAACATCACAATAATCCACACCACTCCAGACGATCAGTTAATTTAATAAATTTTTGCTTGCAAACAGTGCTTGATCTGTGGACATTTCTCTCAAAATTTAGTTGAGATGAGGTTTTCAATGGAGAAAGCAATATTATGGATTAAGGACTTATATTTTAGCCAAAAGCAACTCTTCTCAAGACATTAACTGATGGACTGGAGTGGTGTGGATTACTTGTGATGTTTTTTATCAGCTGTTTGGACTCTCGTTCTGACGGCACCCATTCACTGCAGAGCATCCATTGGTGAGCAAGCGTTGCAATGCTACATTTCTCCAAATCTGATAAAGAAACAAACTCCTCTACATCTTTGATATGCTGACGGTGAGAAAATGTTCAGCAAATTTTTATTTTTGGGTGAACTAAGTGGTTGTGCTGCATTCAATCCTTTTTTTTTTATCATTTTTAATTATTTTTATTTTGGCAATAACGTTTCTTCTCCATATGAAGGGAAGTTGTGGACAGTACAGTGCCATCTGTGCTTAGAAACACACTTATATACTCACTCAAACACATTTTGCACAAACAACACTTTTTGCAAGGTCAAGTCATTTGTGTGCTGCCCCCTACAGGCACGGAGGGGCATGCATACAAACAACGACTACATGGTGAACATGTGGATGCGAGTGTTAAAGCAGTGGCATTATGGGAATGAATAGATATAAGAAGCAATATGTGGTTTGTGCATTATTAACTTGAGTCGACTGTTTATGAATGTGCCAGCTGAGATATTAAATGTGTAAAATGTACGTTTTAGAGCCAGTACCCACAGAATTAAATGCCAAAAAGGTCATATGCAAAATCTACTACTTGTATATGCTTTTAAAGACTATCAATATGATGCCACAAATGTCTTGCGAAAATCTTACACTCCACAGACTCTACGCAAAGATATAGAAACTATGAACTCAAACACAAAGAACAAACTTTTACCATTTTGGCCAGTCTCTCATCTGGATCATGTGACCTGCACGTCGCATCCCATTGGTCGACTTCTCAAAGGGAGTGATGACATCATAAAGACTCTTGTAGCAATGTCCTCACACTTTCATGGCCTTAACTCTATCTGAGCTGTATGCTGGAGCTCATCTCAAAGATAAAGAGTACATGTTGCGTTTATAAGTTTTATAAATAAAATAAAAAGAGAAAGGACAAAAAGAAAGCACGGACTCATGCAAACTGTTCATGTGTTTGCAAGAAAAACAATCATATGCATTGATGTCTCTTTTTTTTTATGTATTCGTTTGATTTTATTTTATGATTTTTATTTGAACTTTTCGTTCGGAAGTTTGCCTAATGTACACAGTATGGCTTTAAACAAAACCAAGTAAAGGCTTCTGATGAACATTTAAATGTGTTTTCATATTTTTCGGTATTATTTTAAAGCATTTGCTACAGTTGGTTTTTTGCATAACAAGGTTAATTAAAAAATTATTGGTCTAGATGATGCAAATATAAAAAGTAAACATTGAAATAGAGGAATCATATGGTACAAAAATTATAACCCATTTAAAGGAATAGTTCACCCCCCAAAAAAGAGACTTCAGTCCATCACTTTTTGGCCGAAATATCTATAATAATGTTTATAAAGTCCAATCTCCTGTTGTTTCTCATTTTAAAATCCATCCACATATTTGTTCGTAACTGTTTTGGACCGTTTTCACTCATAAACAGTGCTTATTCCGTCCGTATTTCTCTCCTGATTCAGACAAAGTTTTTCACTGCAGAAAGAAATATTATGGACGTGTAATTTACCCAGAAACAACATTTTAAAGTTAAAATGTCTTGATGGATTTATTTCTTACAAACACGCCATTTTTACTTCACATGATGTTTTTTGATGGACTGGAGTGGTGTGAATTATTGGGATGTTTAGATATTTAGAGAAGTGTTTAGATTCTGACGGCACCCATTCACTGCGGAGGATCCAATGGTGAACGAGTGCAATGCTACATTTCTCCAAATCTGATGAAGAAGCAAACTCGTATACATCTTGGATGCCCTGAGGGTAAGAGATTTTTCAGCAAATTTAACATTTCATCTGAACCATTCCTTTAAATCTATGGTGAAATATATATATATATGTATGTATATGTGTGTGTGTGTATATATATATGTATGTATATATGTATGTATATGTATGTATGTATGTATGTGTGTGTGTGTGTGTGTGTGTGTGTGTGTGAGAGAGAGAGAGAGAGTGTGCGTGCGAACTGGCAAACATTCGGATGAAACACTCATTTTGTAAAGTAGTTTTATTAATAAAATGTATATAGTGTTATACACTAATTACTATCAAATTGATCAAGAAATGAGACAGTTCAAAACCTTATTCATAATATGAAGTCATAGCCTTGCATGGCATTGTTTTATAAAAAGACCCCTAGATACTGGCCCATAATTTCTTAAGTACCACATCTCTCAACACACACACACACACACACACACACACACACACACCTAGTACTAGTGAACAGGGCCTTTCTGTTTTCTGTGAGGAAGCAGAAGGGAGTACAAGCGCCATGCCACATAAAAGCTCCCATTCTCTCTCTCTCTCTCTCTCTCTCTCTCTCTGTTGATGAAGGCATGGTCACTTCCAACCACCCGAAATAAATCTCCTTTCAGTTAGTATGCACTTCTTCAAACACTATGAAAGCACGGCCATCACAAACTTACAACACAAGATGTTAATGGAGAACACTGTTCATTTCTGTCTCAAATCTGGCCTAGATTAGAGAACTGTTTCGTATTCGTCTAGTATGAGGGGCTGAAACTGTTACTGTATGGCTGTCTAACTGATGTGGGATCAGAATTGTGTTTGTTAAATGATTAAAACACCCAGATGACTAGGCCTTGTTTACACCGTCAGTTAAATAAATTTTTTGCTACTATGTGAAAGAGGTCGAATCTTTTCTGTGACTTAAGTAATCATCTCTGTTAGCTTTCGCTTCCTCCACAATCTTTGTGGCAAAGCCGACGGTATAAAAAGGAGCACTGAGAACAAGCAGAAGAAGCTTCCTTCATGCTGTGTGACGCAGGAGCCCTCTCCAGGTAAAGAGACAACATGCACCATACAAAACCACCATAAACGTACTTCATTTCTACAGGTGTAGATGCCTCTCATTCTGAAAAAGTACTTATTTATTAAAAATCTTGAAGTTGAACATGAGAACTGGATCAGTGCTAGCGAGTTATCATACAGGGGTCATACAGTGTTGCTGCATTATGAACTTCACTTCAAAAAGTGTAGTGGTTAGAAAGTGGCAGATTTAATAACTGAGGAGAATATTACTTTTGAATCAAAATGTGCATGGACTTAAAGGGATATCTCAGCCCAAAATAAAACTTGCAAGCCTGTATAGACTTCAGAAGAAAAAATGAAGGAAATAAGTGACTTATTTACAAATCTAATTTTACAATTTTATATTTTACCCATCCAACAGATTTTTGTTGTCAAATGACACAAAGACAAGAGTTATTACAGTGGCATTATTAACAATAATAGCTCCAAGAAAAAGTAGCATAAATTTAAGTGCTTTTAAAATATTACTTAAAAAAAAAAAATATATATATATATATATATATATATATATATATATATATATATATATATATATATATATATAGGCCTATTGTCCTTTAAATAATGCAAGAAATAAGAAATATAGTTGGCCAAAAGCAAACTTTTTATGTATAGTATCTTTTTTTTTTATAATTGTGCAATGTTTACACCATTTAATGAAAGCTATGTTTTTAATATCATCTTTTGTGTTCTGCAGAAGAAGGTGAGTGTGAATAATGATAGTATTATTTTTGTGTGAGCTATTCTTTTAAATACCACTTAAAACATCTGATATCTTTCTCATGCCTTTGTGTAAAGATCAAAACAGATTCAGATTGATTCAGAAATGAGGTTTGCACACTGGATTAGTTCCTTAATATTTTATAATACACTGAAACGCAGTATTAATGATTAAATCATTCATGTAGAATAGATGATACACATTTGACCAACTTTATAAAAATGATTAAGACACTGAACAGTGTTGAAGATACTTCCCAAAACAGATTCAAGCTTTAAAAATGTAGCTGGATTTAGTCAATCATGCACGTGCTCTGTCAGGCCAGTGTGGAGGATGAAAAACTATGTTCACTCTTTACTCAGAATTAAGTCAACTGCAGGCACGTGTTTACCTTTTAGGTTCACCTGAACCCTCAGTTATGATTGCACATTTGAGTTTCTTGCACTACACTGAAAGAGTTACTGTTCAAAATCCAATTATTGCATCAACAGGGTTACAGTTTAATCGTATTTGACCTGGGGCAACCACGTGGTTGCTTGCCAATGAAGAGACAGAGAGAGAGATTTGGATGGGACCGCCTCCCTTTTAGCCTTCTTCTCAGCCTGTTTTCATCAGCATGGATGTTTTGACAGATCAAGACGTGCAAAAGGTAATAAACAACTTCTTAATTGAAATCGCAAATCATAAATAAGAAAGCCGTTGTGTTTTTATGCACATGCTAATTAGAAACGCTGGAAAACGCAGATTCACGAGTATAAGACTTTTCAATGCTGTTAGATGTTTTGCCTTTTTAATACATATTTTCATAGTTCAGCGCCTCATGCACGAGTGTAGAAGATGCTCGAAATTAAAATATTATATATCGGTGCATGCACGTATGGAATAAGTTTTATCCTAATTTGAAGTGTGTTGCGTAATACGCTAGAAACAGGAATATGTTCCTGCATAGAAAAGCTGGTTGAATGGAATGTGGAATGAAGTAAGGGGCGTAAAAGTGGGTGGGGCTTGCATATTTTAACTGTTTAGTATGTAGTTTTCAGTTTAACACCTATTTGTAGTAGTAGTAGTAGTAGCATTATACAGTTTATTTTTTTAATATGATTATTGATGTCCCGACGCATAGACTGTGTCCTATGAAAATTATTAACGTTACTTTTCTCAGCGCTGTTGATGATGGACCAATCACAGTCTTTTGATTTCCTGGAAAATGTATTTTATTCTACTGTTTGTAAAGATTAATAAAACGAAATTTAAATTTCTACATGATGTCAAATTAACAAATTTTATAAACGTGCAAATCTTTACCTCACAAAAAAAAAAAATCTATTTTTCTGAATCAGCGATCATCATGTGACGGTAAAACAACAGCAAAACAAAAGTTAGCGGATTTGCATTTTGCGCAGTTTCAAATAAAGAAAGCAAAAAGGAAACGTAAATCAACTGTATTTTCTCCCCAAAAACACATTACGTTTTATTTATTTATTATTTTATTGTTTAAATAGTACGAGGATGGAAATACCACATTACTTTTAATCATATGGCGACACTGAATGATCATACTAATATTACATAGTAATTTATTTACACAGTACTTCGAAGAATACCATGCAGCTACCATGGTACATGTAAAATACAGAAATATTTAACTGTTGAAAAAAAATGTTTGGGTATGTTTTGTAGCATGGCAGGTGGTTTGAGCTGGTTTAAGCTGGTTCTTAGTTGGTCATAAAATGGTTTAAGCTATTCATGTGCAGGTCATAAGCCGGTCCTCCTAAACAACTACTGTACCTCATGCTCAGGGAACAGCAAATGATGTCCTAATCACATTTGAATGTGCATTGAATAGGTCTGTGGTATGTTTTTACTGTGCAGTACTGGGATGAGGGCCATCTGGTGCTGGACGGCCTTCTGTCCCCAGAGGAGTGTGACGCTTTACGGGACCGAATGAGTGAGATCATTGAGCGGATGGACGTTCCTGAACACTGCAGGACACAGTTCTCCACTGACCACGACGAGCAGCTTAAAAAACAGGTAAACTTGTCCAGATAAATACCCAGAATGCATCATCAGCAAGCATTTACAGTAGTGCCACGATAAACGTTCTTCTACGCTTTACTTCCCACATGCAACCAAATGCTTCTGGGTAAAGATGCAGGTAAATGTAGTTAGTAACAAACCCTGTCATAACTGGAAAAGTGACCCTTGTACATCCATGTACATTCAGAAGCATAAAAAGAAAAAAAAGTCCTGTCATGATCATATTTGGTGTTTGTCCAGGGAAATGCGGACTATTTCATCACCAGTGGAGACCAGATCCGTTTCTTTTTTGAGAAAGGAGTGTTTGATGATAAAGGTTTGTAGTTAAGTTGCTGTGTTTGTCATGTTGAGATACAGAAAAAGACAGCGCATTCATCTCATAATGTGTTTTCAGGAGAGTTCATCGTGCCAAGAGAACGGTCCTTGAACAAAATCGGACACGGTGGGTAGCTACGAAAATAGCATTTCATACAATTCAGTCATGTTTAAACATAACCTGTCATTAATCATAAATCATTACTTGCTCATAAGTATTTGTGTTTTATCTTTCCCACAGCTCTCCACGCTTATGAGCCGCTGTTTAAAGCGGTCACCCACTCTCCCAAAATTCAAGTAATGATCAAACCTCCATGTAAACAAATGTAAACTCTGGTCTTTTTATGTAAACAGTACACTCATGTCAAAATGGGAAGATGTAGGAGAAAAGCTCTTGGGAGACCTCTTTAAATCCAGACAACCCAGAGACTAGTGTTGTAAACTAAAACTAAAAGCATTATAAATCATTTCAGTATTTGAAAAAAGCTGAAATAAATATTAGATAATAGATTGATGAAAATAAGTTAAAGTACTGTATAACTAATATATTAATGAATTAAAGCTATAAGAAATGAAAAAAAAAATAATAAAGACAAAAGCACATTAGAAAATTACTTATTTAAATCAAAAAAAAAATTAATATTACTAAAACTAACATTACTAAATCTACATATAAATATAAAAACATACAAAAGCAAATAACAATTTCTGAAATGTAAATTCAATTAAAACTGAAAATATGAAAATAAAAAACAATAAAAAATATGATTACTAAAACTATATCTGAAATAAAAATTAATTATATATAGAAATATTTCATAAAATTACAGAAGCACATAACAGAATGACTAAAACTGAAAATATAAAAATGTTTTTTTATGCAGAAAGGTTTCTTCAAGCGTCTTGAAGATCGGTCCACAGTTCTTCTAGATTTAGTTTGTTTCAGTTTCATCTGTTTCTTCATGTAATCACAGACAGATTCGATGATGGTGAGATCAGATCTCCATGTGGATCCTGTTGTCAGACTGCTTGTGCACTCAAAAATCTCACTAGATTATTATTAATATTAATGGAAAAATGAATGTTTGGAAATGTAAACTGATATTTCCTACTACAGCAAAAGAAATAAATAACTGGCTGTACATCATTCTTTGGGGTGAAAATACTAACGTGCCTAAGACTTTTGCACAGTACTGTATGTGTGTTTGTGTGTGTATTGTATGTGTGTATATATATATATTGTATATATATATATATATATATATATATAATAAACGTATAACTCAAAAAAATTAAGAAGTATTGTTAGTAATATTATATTTATATTACTAAAAAAATAATCATGACCTAAACCACTCTGGTTTATAGATAAGACTAGCAAAACACTGTTTAACCATCTTGATGTCAAAAAGAAAAGAAATATACCTCACTCTTTTCTCTATGTCAATGCTTTAGTTTGTCAAAATGTGTGTGTGAGAAATGTGTGTTTGTTTCTTTTCTGCAGAATCTGGTAAAGAAACTCGGCCTGATAAATCCTGTGATTCTGCAGAGTATGTACATCTTTAAGGTACAGTTTATATGTCCTGCATACAGTACTTATATATTGTTACTTACACACATACTGTAAAGGTAATTATTTTATTACTCTCCTCTTCTGTGCCTGTTCTGTCAACAGCAACCAGGGATTGGTGGAGAAGGTAAGACCCTCCCTTTCTTTAACCAATAGGAATGCAGTACAGAAACTCTTGGTTGACCTTTGATCTTTGACTCCAGTGACCCCTCACCAGGACGCCACCTTCCTGTACACGCAGCCTCTGGGAAGAGTGATGGGCGTGTGGATCGCTCTGGAAGACGCTACGCTGGAGAACGGCTGTCTGTGGTTCATACCGGGATCACACCGCGGTGAGCTCACATGCGTTCGGCAGATTCATTAGTGCATGCGTGCTGTTTGAGTGAAGCTGTTTTTTGCATTTAAAATGTGTTTGTGTGGACCTTTTCCTGCGTGTGTTAGATGGGATTAGCAGGCGAATGGTGCGGACACCTAAAGGCACGTTTCCTCTGACTGATTTCATTGGCCGAGAGAAGAGTTACGACGACAAGCTATTCGTTCCAGTTCCTGTTAAAAAAGGTGAGTCAAGAGGGCCATCATCTAAACATAATTACACGAGGAGATCAAGGGCTGAGCAAATTCTACCAGTTCTTATAGCTTTCTTATTAGTAGATACTGAAATTACATTCAAATTATTTTAGGAAAACAGAGATGACCGGTTTACAGTTGGGGAATATGCATTTGTGAATTAAATGTAATTTTTGTTGTGGTTGATATTATGTGATGTATGCTTATGCTTTTGTATGTTTTTGTTCTCTGCATTAAAAAATATAATAAAATAAAAAAAGGTGAGTTATTGGTAATTTTTTTTTTTTTTAAGTTTTAGGGGTTTATATACAAAATATATTTTTTTCTTTTTAAATATAATTCAAATTGTAAATACTTGAACTATAACACAACACGATTACAGAAACTTTCATATTAAGTTTTATATATTTTTTTATTTTATATATTTTATTTAATTCTGTTCACCAAGGCTGCATTTATTTAATCGAAAAATGTAGTAAAAACAATAAAATTGTGAAATATTATTAAAATGTAAAATAACTTTTCTATTGATATATATTGTAAAATATACTTTATTCCTGTGAAGCAAAGCTGTAATTTCAGCATTTTTCCCCCAGTCTTCAGTGTCACATGATCTTGAGATACTGATTTGCTGCTCGAGAAACATTCATGATTATTATCAATGTTGAAAACAGTTATGCTGCTTGTGGAAAATGTGACAGTTTTTTTTCGTTTTTTTTAACAACAACGAAATAGAAGGCTTTTGTAACAGTAAACATAAAGGTCCGTTTTGATCAATTTTAATGCATCCTTGCTGAATAAAAGTACCCGTATTTTTCGGACTATAAGTCGCATCAGTCCAAAAATATGTCATGACGAGGAAAAAAACATATATAAGTCACATTTATCAGAACCAAGAGAAAACATTACCGTCTACAGCCGCCAGAGGGCGCTCTATGTTCTCAGTGTAGACTACAGGAGAACTGAGCAGCATAGAGCGCCATCTGGCGGCTGGAGACGGTAATATTTTCTCTTGGTTCGTGTCAAATTAATTTTGATATATAAGTCGCACCTGACTATAAGTCGCAGGACCAGCCTGAAAAAACTATGAAAAATTTGCGACTTATAGTCCGTAAAATACGATAATCATTTCTTATTTTTTTACCACTTTTATTTATAATCACCACTTTTGTCGAATGCTTGTGCTACTGTAGGTGGAGCGGTTCTGATTCACGGTGAAGTCGTCCACCGCAGCGCTGCAAACACATCTGACGCCTCACGCCACGTTTACACCTTTCATATCATGGAGTCTCAAAGCACTGTTTGGAGTCCTGAGAACTGGTAAGAACAGTGCATGCTGGGAAGCTTCGTTGAAAGCCTAGTTTGTAAACGGAATCTGTTTTTGTCTCTCAGGTTACAACCAACCGAAGAGCTGCCCTTCCCGTCCCTCTACACCTAAAGACAGAAATAGCACCAGAACAGACCTGATAACACGCATCACTCACGATGCTGAAGAGATCGGTCACGTGACTATAATGAGCCTTTTAAACGATCACCTCTTTAAATATGAAGTTTTGTGAAGGGACCCAAAACCGTTAATCATTTTGAATCATCTGTATGTTTCACCTACAACCACAACAGTATTAATAAAAGGCTAGTTTTTGTTAACCAAAGAGTGTTTATTATTTAAAATCAGAATTTTAGAAAATAAGAAACATTCAGTTTGATTAGAAATCCACTTTATTTCCTTTAACGAACCATACTCAACAAAAAAAGTACCCAACAAAATCAATACAATATAGAAAAGGTATGAACATTTGATAAGTATAATCTGGATTTCCTGATGAAGACAATAAAATAATATTTATAGACAATGCTGAAACAGAAAAACAAAAGACATGAAATTCAACATAGAAAAAGATTTTGTCACAATAGTCTGAAAGTTACTTCTTGTTTCATGCTGAAAAAAAAATGAATACACAAACCATTAAAAATGCTGATTTACAAAATAAACATCCAACGATCTCCGTCATACCCCAATGTCAAAATATGGACCATAGAGTAACACATTTTATCACAATTGTCAGGTAGCTTAAAAGCAAGTTTACACTCAAACCATGCAGATGTCCCAGAATGCACTTCAAACCGAACAGGTGATTGACGCTTCAACCACAGTATCGATGACAACCGTCAACGTAAAACACTCACCACAACACGCTGAGAGCGACAAAAAAGACCTCAGTCAAATATCATGAATGAATTCAAGTTTAAACACATAATTCTGCAATCTTTATCAGAGTAAAGACACCAGCTGAACTGCATACATGCGTTTACAGGACAGTGATCTGTGCCTCCTACATACAGACCCATGCAGACACACCACTGATAGCATCGAACTATTCAGAATACAAAACACTTTTTAAGGCGACAAGCTATGCTACCAGTCCTTCGTATTGCATTGGACAAAAAGGCAGATCCTATTCATAGCATCAAAATTATATTTGAGTATTTTTGTTATATAAAGGTGTTCTTCCATGGCTCAAGTGATGCATATACACTGAAAGGGTAAATTATATTTTCATAAAACCGGTGAATCTGATAAAACATGTCAAGGGTCATATTTCACAACAAAATCAAAATAAATGAATAATATATGTTTTGCTGAATTTCGCAATTTGACATATGTACATTTCCACAACTTTATAATGTAAAAAAACAAATTGTAAATGCAAAAAAAATTTACTGTTTTAAATATTATTGAATGTTTAAATATTATAAATATATATTATTAAAATAACTAAATAACCATCTATCTATCTATCTATATTATTTTTCTATATATTAGTTCTGTTAAATGAATAATCGCATCCAAAATAAGTTTGTGTGCACTGTGTATATTTTTTTATGAATATATAAGTACACACACATGCATGTATATATTTAAGAAAATTGTTATATTAGTATATTTTAATATATATAATATAAATGTACATTTTTCAAATATATACTGTATGATTGTGTATTTCTATATTCATCGTAAATATACAAAGTACACACACAATATATTATTTAAACCAAAAACTTTTATTTTGGATGCGACTTATCGCGATTATTTGTATGACAGCACAATTATTTTTATTTATTTTTAAATATCCAGGGATTATTTTTATAGGATTCTGATGAAAAAAGGTCAAAGGTCAAATTGAGTTTTTTGCATTAGAATATATATATATATATATATATATATATATATATATATATATATATATATATAGCATTAGATTTTTTTTTTTTTTTACATTTCATATATATCTATCATAGATAGATAGATAGATAGATACATAGATAGCATTGGATAATTAACAATATATATATTTTTTTACATTTCAAAATTGAAGAAATGTGCTTCCCAAAAAACATATATACAATTATATAGAAAATAAAACCTTAAATAATTAATGTTTGCATCCAGCACGTGTCTTTGTGTGTGTTTCTCAGCAAGTGTAGGCATCGTTAAAGGGCATCACATTTTCCATTTCTTTTTTTAATAATGTGCAACTCAATCCCTGTCATTTATACTGGAGTGACAGACGCAGGATTTGAGCGGATGAAATATTAAAAGCTTCAAGACATTAGAGCTTGAGAGCACGCAAAATATAAATGCAACAAAACAACATAATCATCACCTGTACACCTTGAAAAATCTAAATGAAGGATACTTAAAGGTAAACTTCACCCAAAAATGAAAATGATGTAGTATACTCACAAACATATGAGTTTATTTCGTCCGTGGAAATTAAAAGAATATATTTTGAAGAATGTTGGGAACCAAACAGTTTTTTTCTCTCTTTGACTTCCTTGTAAAGGGGAAAAAATACTTTGGAAGTCAATGGGACGCAAACAAATGTGGCTACCAGTATTCTTCAAATTCCGTGTTCGAGAGAAGAAAGAAATGCATATGGATTTGGAATAACATGAGGCAAAGTAAATGATACTTGTTGAGTGGACTGTCCGTTTAAAGCAGCACCAAACTGTGTTTTCGGACAAAGCTTGTCGTGTGAGTCTCAAACAAGCATTGCCACTGGTGCAAAAAATACACATTTCACCTTCAAACATCTGTTTCTGTGCCATTTCGTGTGTCGTTTACAATATCAAGTAGTTTTCTAGTCTGTTTCATCCTATAATACCATCAGAAACCGTTTGTTCTTGAATAAATTTCAGTGCATTTCTATTCACTGTGTATATATATGATTCCCAGACTCTCAATACTAGGGCTGTAACGTATGAATGTAATGCTGCTGAAATCTGTGCATTGGCATAATGGTCTGATTTGTCTGAACGGGTCTGATCTCAAATCATCAGGAGGATGTAAAGGTATAAAGGGAGTAGCAGGTTGTCTATCTGCGACGTATACGCCTCCAACATGGCCACCATTGTGATCGAACCCACGACCCACGAGTAGCTGGCGTTCAGGTTAATACTGCTGTCGGCGATGAGGAAAACCACCACGGCGATGATCTGAGCGAATACGGAGGTTGCTGTGCCCTCGAAGGTCTTCTTTGTGCCGGGCCAGCGGATCTCACCCACCGTGCTGCCGAAAACGGACGCAACCGTGTCGCCAACTCCAACAGCCAACACACCAGCGTACGGCAGCAGGCCTCCTCCTTTAGGGATGCAGGACGCGGGCGTGAGCCAGACTGGAAGGGCGACGCCAAGGAGAAGGTAGATGTGGGTGAGAATAAGCGGTCCTGAGTCTCTCTCATCCAGGAATAAAGTAAGAAGGCGGCGCACAGGCGCCCCTAGAGGTCGGATGCGGAAACAGCGGATGAATTCAAGGAACACAAACACTGAGAGGCATCCGACCGCGGCTAGATGTAGTAAAGCACGATCTAGTGCGAGTCCAGGAGCAAAGGTTAGTACGGTGAGGAGGTGGAAATACTTCCGCACGGTCGTCGAAGCTTGATGCTTCTTGCTTCCGGCCGAGCGATGACTGTTTTGATGCATCACAACGGCAACCGCTAGAAGCGACAAAGCCGCCCAGTATCCGATCAGCCAAAGACGAGTGTTGGTTTCGGTGATGAAATGCATCAACCAGGTGATGGGGTGATGCTTCGTGAGCAGGGAGAGCCAAGGAACCAATAGCCCCAATCCCAAAACGCCCGTCATGGTGTGGAAGAAGAGCGACGCCGACCAGGTTTCCGATTCCATGAATACGAAAAGCAGGGCGAAGAAGATTCCCAGCAGCACTAACCCTAACACGGCGACCGGGAGGAAATACGTGAGTGGGTCGGCGTTTGCGTTTCCAGAGGAGGACAGAGAGCGTTTGATGAGCTGGTTGATGATGAAACTGATCCCGCCGAGGATGAGGAGGGCTTCGCCGGGAGTGAAGCAGCGTGGGAGGAGATACAAGAGGATCAAGCTTAGGAATACAAAAATGAGCAGCACCTCCAAGACTTCGATCACCTCAGAGACTGTTAGAGTTTGCTTGACTGTGTACAGAATGGCACTGCTGGCGATGCCGGCTATAACGCAGGTGTTTGTGGGCACCGGCCGCGTAATTCCCAGGGCGATGAGTGATAGGAATAGCGCCAACATCATACCGATCACTGTTACGACCATTGTGAATCGCTCCATGTGAACATTCCCCACAGCGATGCAGTGCCCCCTCAAAGCCAGGCCCAGCAGAGGCAGCACCATGCTGGCCGGAAGCACGCCGCTGTTAGCCGAAGGCCGGAACTGGAAGACAGCGGCGCCGGTCCGAATGAGCCGATCCCATTTGTGCTGCACGTAAAAAGCCTGGATGGCCAGAGCGATGCAGCACCAGGAGAGCTGGCTCCACACGGCACAGTGAACGCAGATCACCATAGAGAACACCACGGCGGATTCAACCAGCACGGGATCCAGCTGCATGACTGCGGAGCAACAAAGGTTTCCAGGAATTTGAGACTTTGAATATGGCAGTCTGTCAGAACGCTCCTGGTGCACACACAAACATTGTCCGCTTTTCACTCTCCTGGACACACGGCAGATTAGACCTGGGTACAGACACACAAAAATATCATTAAACCAACCGCAAAATAATCAAATGCTCCAATAATAATAATTTAACCCTTTAACTGTCACCCCATCCCGTATACGGGACACCTACATTTACTTCACTATATTACAATTAAATCTAATCTAATCTTGACAAACTATATATCGTTGGAAAGGTCTAAGACTCCAGAATATATATTTTTCCATTTTTTTTGTTCAAAATTATGTAGGAAAATTAAGTAATTTGACATGAGACAAGAGTGCACCCTTAAAAATCTACATTATAACAGGAGTTTTGACCTTTGTTTAAAAAAAAGACTTCTTCGTTGCCTTTTTCTCTATCACAAACTGAAAACTTAAAATCTCAAAATTCATCCTTTTAAAACCCATTTTAAAATCATACATTGAATTATCATGTAAACGTTACATCAATATCATGCTACAAAATGTTTTCATTCATAAATTATAAAAATTTTAGTTTGGATCGTGTACTATAAAGTCTATGTTCAAAAATGTGAGTGACAGTAAAGGTTTTTTTTATATTCTTTCATTTAATAATAAAATGCTCTCTCATGTTTTTTTTTTGCATTCTTTTCCTCCACAAAAAAACACAACTAAAACATAATTGAATGTGATATTTTCAGCTATTTTTTCCAAAGACATATTAAACTAAAATAAACAAAATATAATAATACAATATTTTCATATTTAGTTTTTTTTTCAGAGAAAGACTCATAATAAACTAAAACAAACAAAAAAGAAAACAGATTTTTATTTTTATTTTTTTACATTTTAAGCTAATTAATATGAATACATCCTATAGCAATATCATTCTTTTTTTGGCAATTATACCATTGTAATTTTATAGTATTATTTTAAGTAATTTACAATGTAAATAGTATACCATTTACCATATACATGGAAATTACAAATATAAAAGAAACGCCTACCTAGGCAGCATTTTTGAGCACAATAGATGTCCCTAAACATACTAGATAGGGAGTTAACTAGGTTTTGAGACACATCCGTACTGACCACAGCTTCTGTTCTCTCACTGTGAAACTAAAGAAGGATGTCAAATTTCTCAATGGCGCTTGAACTCTAGACACCGTGAACTTTAGCACTGTTGAACGCTCAACCCCAGCAGTTTCTAAACATGGTAAATTATAAAAAGACAGGGAAAGTAAAATGATCTGCTTTTAATGTTTGGACGCTCTTGCATTATAGTGATTAATAATATATACAAATAATAGAGAAAACCTGGCCTGTATCACTATACTTCAATATAATATATAAGTGTGTGAAATATTAGGGGTTTATAAGGACCCAGAAAACCTGGTTTCAAAAACAATAACATACGTGTATATAATATAAATATTTTATAAATAACCAGAAAATATTATATTAGAGAATATTTTTTTTTAACACAACCCTATTCAATACAATTTCTATGTAATCATAAAATTTATTTATATTAATACAAATTACATTTTTGTAAATAACGATTAATGTATTATTTGGCATATAATATTATAATGGAAATGTCTTTATTTGCAAGCACATTAGCTTATTAATACATGGATACATGGTTATACATATATTCGAAGGAATTGTCAATCGTAATATTAAATTAGAATAGAAATCTAAACGCAATGCTGGTGTTTAATGTTATTTATAGGGGTTTGTTACTGATTGAGAGTGTGATGATGGGCTCTTCAGCACAAATGAAAGCTCATTCACTGCAGAAACAGCTGTTCATTAAACACCCTGCAGAGTAAATAAACGCAGAAATATCGAATTACAGCAAATAACGGTTCATCTTACCCTTTATCCTGCGATTTAATGCTTTGTTCTCGAACAAAAGAATGTTCCCAATGTTTTACTGTGACTCGTGCTTTGCGCGATCAGCTGCTCTGCGCTCGCTGACTGACCGGGTCACGTTGTGTCAGAATAATCACGTGACTAGTGTAAAAATAAAGCGATTTTAGCTCGATTTTTGTTAAATTATAACATGTTAATATTGCGCATTTATATGTAAAAAATTATTTAAATAGGTGTTTTATTAATATATGTGTATTATAAGCGTTCACGGAGTCACGTGATATGAGAGAGCTCGTTTGTGTTGGTCACGTGACCCGGGTGAATATGTCAGACTCGTAGATGTGTGTCAAGTCAATCATAGACAGTAAAAGAAAGTCAATTCCATAGACAGTGAGAGAGAAAAAAAAACAGTGGCCAGCCATTTATGCCACGGCGTCCGGGGAGCAGTTGGGGGTCCAGTGCCTTGCTCCAGAGCACCTTAGTCGTGGTGTTGCCGGCCTGAGACTCGAACCCACAAAAGAGTCCTTGCTAAAAAAAAAAAGTGTTCATTTCTATAATTTATTTTCCAAAAAACAAAAATGACACTGACTCTTTTTAATGATATAGTGTTGCAAAAGCTTTTTATTTCACGTAAATGCTGATCTTTGAATCCTTATATTCATCAAAGAATGCTGAAAAAAATACTCATGTTTTAAATATTGATAATCAGCAAATCAGCATATTAGAATGATTTCTGAAGAATGTGACACTTAAGTCTTCTAATCGCTGTACCAAGAGAAATGTATGGAGTCAATTTAACGCCTTATATATACGCAAAAAAAAAAAAAAAAAAAAAAAAAAAAAGCGTTTTCCAAAATAAAATAAAGTTTTGCAATGTAAAATAATGCAATTCACTTCATAAACTATAACTTACATCATGAAAGAGGTTTCATATCGATCTCAAATTCGTTTTTCATTTACATAACTACTGGAATACATAAATAAATGATAAATAATTAATAAATGACTTTAATTAATAATAAATAATTAATTAAAAAAATAATTAAAGTAAAAAATGAAACTCGAGTCTTTTTGGTTTAGTTTTGTCGTGGCCAAAACACGAGTTTAATGACTAAACAAACCAGGGTGGCCAGAGCAATCTGAGATTATCAGAGATTAATAAAATATATTGTATCCATCCCACAGTCCGTTGATCGTGTCTTTTTATGTAATATATGTTCATATAATGCCGCGAGAGGGCGCTCTTTTCTGCTCAGTGCTCCTGTAGTCCACACTGAGCTGCTTATAGCGCCCTCTCGCGGCTGTAGACGGTAATGTCCCTTGGTTCATGTCAAATTAATTTTGAAAAGTCGCACCTTACTATAAGTCGCAGGACCAGCCAAACTATGAAAAAAAAGTGCGACTTATAGTCCGGAAAATACGTTATTCAATTATTTAATCAAATGAACTTTATTGCCAATCATGAAATATATATATTTTTTTACTTAAAATATGTAGATAAAAAAAAAACTGATTTTAAGTTGTGTGACATTCTCAGAACAGTAAGTTTTAAATCATCCTGTCTGCAAAGTGTTTTTTTTCCCCCACAGATTCCTTCAATGTATTTTAATATTTTATTTGTATTTATTGACTTTTTATTTTTCCTGGTTATGAGCAGTAAGCCAATAAATTAAAGTATATATGTAGTAAGCCACAATGAAAAATATGAAATTAGATTATTATATCTTTTTATTTGGGGGTGAAATCGGACACATTTGCTTGATTCACCCAAATATTTTCATGTTTTCTTTCAGAGTATGTTGTTGTGGTCATTACTCTCCGACTCACCTACACCAGGATCCAAGGTCACGCCGGAGGGCCAGGAGCCCTTCGTCCAGCTGGTCCAAGCCTTCGTTCGGCTCGTTCCAGCGCTAGACGCACACATCCCGCTCTGATCAGAGCTCCTAATTAAACACTGATTCAGAGATCTGAATCGCAGTCAAAGGGAAACTCCAGCACAGTGATTCAAGCCTGTTTGAAGCTCACCACGGGACCTGGACTGCACAAAGGGCCTTTTCTATTTAAAGGCAGTTACCTTTTTTTCCCTCATAAAAATACAGATGGTCCTACAGCAGCTGATAAAAACTGTCAAAATACATTTACACATTTTTGTAGTTACATGTATATAATTAAAACATGTTACATATGTTTGTAATATATATTTTTATTATTTTTTTGTGTGTGATATTTTTACATTAACTGTTTGGAAAACAAAAACAATATGTCTGTTATCTAATTTCTATTTTTTTAATGCATAAAAACCTTTTGTATTAATTTCTGAAGATTATATATTTATAAAAATGTCACTGAAATTATTTTAAATGCTAAGGAGCTTAATGCTGATTCATGACTTTAATAATATAGCCAAAAACTAAGTTTTATTTACAGTAATATGTTCTGACATTCTACATAAACATCTACAAGTACATTTAATGTTTTGAAATGTATAAACCTTTCAAAACAAACATGTGCAACATTAAGCAAAAGTGTATTTATAAATCTATACAAACCTAATTATGTTTAAAAAAATAATTCTTGAGGCTAATGTCTTTTACATTCACATGTTGCTGGTTTCATTCATGCATGAGAACACTTGTTTTGGTTAAATGTGTAATTTATTACAAAGTAATATACAGTAAATTTAGTGCTGTGATATTATGGATGTCATTATAGAAAAGGATCATTCATTCACATTCAGCCTTGATTTGTTTAAAATGTCCAATAAAAATATTTTCATAGGCAAATTTAACAGGCTTACTAATGAAAAATCTAACTGATGTCTTGCTGTAAATGTTGAGTAGTTGTATAAATCTAATGCAGATTAGTTCATTATCATCCAAACCGGTTTACCATGAAAGCAGAGAGATGATGGTTTATACATTTACTTTAAACACAGTCTGCTACATTAAACCATGCACTCATGTAATGTACATGTACCACTTGTTTACATCAAAATATTTGATTTCTTAAGCGGGATAATACGTAATCACAGGAGACCAGCAGTGAACATGAGACTGTCTAAAACCAGTATAAAACTAAAGCTCAAAGTATTTACAGGAGAAAATCTCTTCCGCTATTAAAAAACATTCCCTTTTACACGATTAAATGCTCACTGTATATGTGCAAATACTTCTGAATGACATCAGCGTACCTCAAAAAAGAGTAATAAATTAAGAAGGCAGAATACAAGAGAAAACCATGTTAGGAATCAGCAGTCCTGATCTGGAGTCAGTGTGAAGTTTCTAACAGTTGCAGTGGGAGGAGTTTTCACTGCAGGCTGAGCCTCCGCCTGAACCCTGCTGAGGACAGGCCACGCCCCCTGTCTTCTGATTGGTCACTGCCCATTCAGTGGGACGTCCTGCAGGAACACAATCAGGTAAAGCTATCAGAGATGTGTTGCGAGCCAAATGATCAAGCAAATCCATGCAGAGCATCTCAAGCCTGAATTAAAACCCCTTCAGTCAAACACAGCAGAGACATGGAGTAAAACTCTGCAGACGGGCCACTGGGGTTTAAACAACTGCAAGCAAAAACAAATACAAATACAAAATAAAAGAAAGAGAGCAGTGAACATGCAGTGATTGTCAAACAAAGAAACAGATCTGCTTCTGAAAGCACACAAATGCACAAGCTGTCATTAAACTAACCTTCCACCTGCAGACCCTTCAGCCCAAAAACATTCAGAGAGTTAGACTGAAAGACAGGTGAATAAACCACAGCGGCAGAGCATTAATATCACCAAGACAGGGAAGAGAGAAAATATGTCCAGATAAATGTCCTTTCAAAGAAGCGTTCAGGACAACAACATTACAAGTATAAATTTAGAAGTACTTTATGTTGTAGCCCCCAAAAAATGAATAAATGTACAAAAAAAACAATATATATAGGCTCGATGCATGTCCCAGGTCAAACAGAGTCTGGCTTGCTCTACTGGACTGAATGCATGTAAACGAACACAAGGGTAAACGCACCTCCAGGTTTCCTCTGGCCCTCTTCAGCACGCCGTGAGTCAGAGACACTGCAGAAACACGGCACACACATCAGTGTTGGTTAACTCTGCATGAGCGCGCGTGTGTGTGTGTGTGTGTGTGTGCTGCTCTTACGCTGGTCGATGATGATGCGCTCCATGCCCTCTTTCAGCTGGTTGGAGGATCGGAGACGTTTGACAGCTCCGCTCAACATCCGCTCCTGCTGAGACAGACGAGTCTTCAGACGACTGATCTCACTCTTCAGCAGCTCCTCCTGATGACACACACACACACACACGGGACACAATTAGCACAATACTGATGGCAATGATTTAATAACAAGGTTTCACTGAAATTAGAAGTTATTGTGAGTGCATTATATATTATTTGTATCAGGGATTATTTCTTAGTGAAAGATTCTGATTCCACTGCATCTTTATGTATCAGTCGTAACGCTTCACAATGCATTCATTGCAACAAACTTTCAATTCTATTTTATTTCAATTACATTAATTGTACACCTTTAGTCACACACCTAAAGTACTTTTCATCTAATGGTAAGAACACTCCCCAATGTATTTAATTATTTTACAAAATATTTAATTTAGACACCTGTATTTAATTAGGTGTATTTTGTTTAACATAAATACATGCATATTTCATTTGAATTAAAAGTAATTTATTTCACAACTTATTTAGTCACTCTTTATTATATGTTTCTGGTCACTATTGTATTTTTATTTAATGATAGGAACACTTCATGTGTTTCATTATTTCATCTTACACAGAATTTAGTATTTATATACTACACTACAAGATGTATTTTATTAAACAATCAAATTGATAAAAGTGAACTTGATTATACAAAGTCAACATTGTATTTTGATTTTTAGTTTTTTTTTGCCTATATGCCAACAGTTAAGTGAAGTTTTTATTTTCCTGAAAAGTATTTTATTTCACATAAACAAGTTTCACACTGATTGATGGTCACATTTTATTATATTTTTCACAAAATGAAAGGAACATTTCATGATGCGTTTAATGTCAGTTAGCTTCCTTCATTAGTCTTAAGTCATGGGTGTGTTCACACTTGACTTGTGTGGTTCGACTCAATCAAACTCAAGTTCATTTCCCCTCTTGGGGCAGGTGTGTGAATACAGCAATCGCACTCAGGTGCGCACCAAACAAAGTCAAAATTCAAAGTCACCTTTATTTATATAGCGCTTTAAACAAAATACATTGCGTCAAAGCAACTGAACAACATTCATTAGGAAAACAGTGTGTCAATAATGCAAAATGAACCAACCAAATAATGGATGACCTTAGCACACACGTGGTTATGGTTACAATTTCTGAACTAGCAGACTTTCCTGGTGTGAATGCAGCCTATATTTAAGCTTTATCTAAATAAAACGTCACGTTACCTGTCGAGTGTGTGTGGCGTCTCCTGAGGGCAGCGAGACTCTCCAGAGCAGTTTGAGAAGTCGAGCGGCTTCCTCCAGAACCTGCTGCATGGTGTTCACACTCCCAGAGACGCTCTTCAGCTGCTCCCCAGCCTGACACACACCACAGGAAACACATTCAGTGCTGAAACATGACCCTGACACACACCAGACTGACTGAGTGTGTGTGTGTGTGTGTGTTCTCACCCGGCCGCAGTCGTGTATCTGTGTGTCCAGATCTGCAGTGAGTCTCTTGGCTTCAGTGATCTGCTTGCGCAGGGCGTTATAGTCCTCGATCAGACCCAGAACGTGACGCCCGCGTCTGTCCGCCCACAGCCGGTGACCCGGGACCAGCCGGGACGGAGCGTGAGAACCAGAGTCCACCGAGCTAGCGCTGTCTGAACACACACACAAGTGGAAATGACCTTTTCTTAGGGTTTACTTCACAAAAATAACACTTTAAAAGTAAAAGAAGTGCAAAAAGAAAACTCATGCCCATTTTTAAAACCATAAAGATTTTGTGATATTATTCTCAATTAAACACCAATAGAAATCTCATTACTATAATGCATCTCAATGTTTTCAGTTTTATTCTCTTTTATTTCGATATAAGATTATTTAATTAGATTCTCTACTGTAATAGCATTTATATTTTACTAAAAGAATATGTATAATAATGTATATGAACAATATCTAATAACAATGGCTGACAATGAAAACGATACATAGTATTTAATAATGATCTTATTCACAAACCCACAAAATGCCACAAATGCAAAATAGTACTACGATGTATAAACAACGTAATTCATAATTTGCCCTATGATTTCTTATTCATTTTCATGCTCTTTAGATTGATCACTGCAATGTAAATCTGTTCAGAAACTGATCAATATCTTTATAATCTTACAAAGAACAGAAAAGGTCAAAGATGTGTACCATGTGCAGCACTGGATGTGTCTCTATGAGTGTGAAGAACATCTGATTTACCAGCTTCATCTGAGAAAAGAGAAGAAAAGAATGAAATGTCAAAAGATTCACCAAAAAGAACAAGGAAGATCAAAAGAAAGATCAATTGAAAAAATGAAATAAAAAAAATAATAATAAAAGAATAAACAGAAGAACAAAAGGGAAAGGAAATATGGAAAGAAAGGATAAAAAGAGAAAGGAAAAAGGAACAAAAAGAACGAACAAAGAAAGACCAGAAGGAAAAATGAAAGAAAGAATAAGCAGAAGAAAAGAACAACCAAAAGAACAAACGATAGACCGAAAAAAACAAGAATGACAGAAAGAGAAAACCACAAAAAGGAAAGAAAGAACAAAACCACACAGAAAGAAAGAAAACGAAACTTAAAAAGTATTTAAAAGAATGACAGAAATAATGGAAAAGAAAAAACAAACGAAAAATAGATTGAAAGAATGAACAATAGAAAGACCGAAACAAGAAAAAAAAGAATGACAAAAAAAAAAAACACTGTCTATTGCTTTAATGATTGTTTTCTTGAATCTGTCTCCATCTATTACTAGTATTTCCTGAAGACTTTATTTGTTACATTGGTTTAATTATCACTGTAACCTCTCGAACAACATTGCTCACTAATAATTGTTTATTACTGTGTGTGTGTGTGTGTACCTGTTGTGGGCAGCAGGTAGTTGATGTTGATGGTTGATCTGGGGTCGCTGCGGGTCAGCAGCTGTTGTTCTAGTCTCTGTCTCAGTGTGCTGTTGATCTGGATGCTTCTCTCCAGCTGAACACGCAGCTGTCTGATCTCAGCCAACAGCTCGCTCAGATCCGCCGCTGATCCAGAGCCACGGCCCTCACCTGAACACACACACACACACACACAGATATCAGTGGTGTCTCAGACCTTCCTCGACAGCGTGTGTGTGTGTGTGTGTGTGAACGCACCTGTGTGAGTGTGTGTGGAGTTCTTCATCTGCTCATGCACCTGCAGCTCCAGACGCACAGACTGCAAGAGCTGCTGGGTATCACACAACTGCTGCCTCTGATGACTGTTCTCACACTGCAACCTGAAACACACACACACACTCATCAGTGCATGCTCAAAATAACTTTCTTATGTTGTCCTCACTGGTTGCATGCAAAACTAACATACAGTGCAACAGCAACCATGTTCGATGTCAAACAAATAGTTGTTTTTAGAGGAATCTTTTTATTTGAATCAGTCACACCAATTTGCAAGTTAGTGTGAATCAAACAGAATTGAATTTGTCGGACAACCAACTCACTGAATGAGTGCAAGCAATAACTGCATTAAAACAATTAACTGCTTACTCAATGAGTCAAAATGATTCTTGCATTAACATTTGAGTTCTACTTAACTAAATCAGTCACAATTATTGCATTAACTGACAATGAATTGGCCAAAATGCTTACTGCTTAACCAAAAAGACTACTGCATCAACAAATAAAATGCAGATTGAATCAGTCAGAATGCTAATTGATTAACTCGCTCACTCACTGAACAACTGTCTCACAGAATCAATTACTGCATTAAAAACTGTATGACTCACTGAACCAGTCAGAAAGATCACTGCATTTAAAACTGAATCTCTCACTGAATCAGTCAGAGCAAATACTGCATTAATAGCTGAATCAGTCAGAAAGATTACGACAATCATTACATAAAATAATTTACAATTATAGTCACTAACTAGGGCTACTGCACTAAAAATAATAACTTAACTGGATTAAATCTGAATGCTTAATGCATTAGAAACTGAATCAATTACTGAATCAACAACTGAATCACTTACTGATTCAGTTCCAAATCTCACTGTATTAACAACTGAACCACTCTGAAAATCAAATCAGACTCAAAACTAGCATTTAGCAGGTGAGAAATGTTGTGAGCTCAAATGTTTGTAAGCTTTAAAACCATTTAAATATGAACTGGTTCCTAGTTTAAGATACTCATTTGTAAATCTAAATGGAGATGTAGGAAACACTGATGTGCAACAACTAAAAAATTCAGGGACGGCATAATGAGTGTATGTTTGTAACATGAAACTCCTTAGCCAATTACACATTTACCTCCTGGAATACAAATAATTGCAATAATTAAAGCAACTCATTACACAGGCGAATGACACATGATACACAAACACACACATTACATGATACCAGATCACTGTGTGCATCTGCAGCTGATCTCTTTTATAAGAAACACATTTTCTGGATGTTACCTGTACAGGTCGTCCTGTAGTTGATCTTTCTCCTGTTTCAGTGTTTCACACTCTTTTCTGCTCAGCTCTAGTTTAGCGGTTCGTCGAGCCAAAGTCTCCCTCAGGCGGTCGTTCTCCTTCTGTTTATCTGTTTAAAACACACACATAACTGTGACAGCAGCTAACAGATCACATCTAGAAAGTAGTTTTAACAGTACAGAGCCCATGTTACCTCGAGCTCCCTGGTTGAGCTGCTCTTTGAGTGTGTGGTTTTGGGTGAGGAGGAAGTGCAGTTCGCTGCTGATGTGAGTCTGATCCTCAGAACCAGTGATGAAGATGTTGGTGGCTGTCGATCACAAAAACAAACACTCACATATGAAGTGATCTGAAGATCTGAGGAACGGTGTAAACCACATAAAACATGAAATTAATGCATACGAGTGTGCGCGTTCACCTGAGTCTTTCTCAGCTTCCTGTAACTTTCTTTCTAACTGTTCTCGGAGTCTCTCGTTGGTTCTTATCGTCTCTTCAAGACGCAGACGCAACGCTCGTATCTCCTGCAGGTGCTCAGCTAACAGATCTAAGAGAGAAAGAAAGAAAATAAGTATTGTAGATGAAGTCAATGCTGCTGCTACCTGCAAACTATAATGTTATATCTCTGTGACTCCACCTGAGCTGATGGTCGTGCTGGCTGACGTGTTCTGCTGCTCCGGCTGCTTGTCTCCGGTCTGGTTCTGTGGTTTGTGCTTCAGGACAGATCGAGTAAGGTCCAGCTCACTGGAAAGTGTAGCGTTTAGTTCCTCGCTGCTTCTCAGCTGCTCCTGCAGACGGCTATTCTCCCTCTGTAGCGTTCGGACACTCCCCTCTCCATCATCATCCGCGCCCCCTTCGACAGAAACCAGCCGTGAATCTGAAAATGCATCGCCATTGGTTGCCTTCACCCCTGCAAGAAACGACAAGAAAGATTTGTTTACAACTGCATACAGAAAAAGCATGATCCGTAAATTAATTTAGCATGTAACTTGTGTTCTTAATTATTTTTGGTGAATTATAAGCACAAAAACATCCTAATAGTATTTCAGCAATTTTGTGCATGTCTCCTTTGCCGTCATTTAATTTTATTAGATGAAGTATGAGGTATATTAGACACATCAGCATTCAACAGTTCGGGGTCTCTTCTGCTCACCAATGCTGCATTTATTTAAATACAGTGTAAACAGTAATATTGTGAAATATTATTACCATTTAAAATAACAGTGGTCTATTTGGATATATTTTAAAATGTAACTTATTGGTGTGATCAAAGCTGAATATTCAGCATCATCATTCCAGTCTTCAGTGTCACATGATCCTTCAGAAATCTACTTTACAAATACTATTTATGAAAGATAAATGCATTATGCATTTATAATAACCAGCACTGTTGAACTAAGCACCATAAGGGGACACTTATTAATAAAGTAAACTGATCATTTGACTTTAGGTTGAGCTTAATGTCTTAAAACACAGTTTCAAATATTGCTACCAATTTATTCATTATATTGTTAAAATTTACATTTGGTTAAAAATTATTTGGTAATTAAAGTTGAAATAAAATATACATTTTAGACAACAAACTAAAAATGATAAAGGTTGCTTCAAAAACTAAATGAAATAAAATAAAGTTCTATGCACCTAGCACTAAAATGGAAATAATACAACTAAGCTAAATAGAAATATTAAAAAGAAAAAAGCACACAAAAAAATAGAATTTTAAACAATCTGAAAAGCACAGACAATTTTTTAATATATTTTAAATATATATAATAAATTTTACATATTTTAAATATTTAAATAGTACATATTGCTAAAATACTGATACAAACATCAACTTCTGCTACTTTAGCCAAACCTATAATTCAAGACAGCGATGCATCAGCAGGACTCAAACACTGAAGCTAGATTTTTACCTTCCTCTTTAAAGGCTTTAAGCACTTTTCTCCATCTGCTACGAGAGACGCCGTTGTGGAGCACAATTTGTTCACTCATGTCCAGAGCCGAGCTACTGTTAACCTAGACCTGATCACGCTATAACGGCAGATCTCAGGATAGTTTCAATCCAGTTTAGCACAGCTGTAACATTCTCACAAACGTATATCCTGTCTAAATGACAATCCAGCATCACTTAACATCAGACACTGTCGCCGCTAAGAGCGTTCGGGCTAAATAACCTGCAAATATGCTGTAGTCCATCAGGTGTTCACTGAATACATCTCCAATCTCTTGATCTATTGCGTCCCAGATGCTGGGAAACCTGAACCAGGCCGACCTGAAGAGAGATCAGGAGTAACAAACTCCTTCTGTTTGCTAGTGTAGTGCTATTAGAGTTAATCCAGCATCTTGTGGCGATGCTTTTAGTTGAGAGCAAAATCTATCCATTTCCATGATACTAAACACTCAAATCATCAACATGCCGGCTCAGGACTTTTAATGACTCTCAGGAGACAACAGAGCACACTGAATAATGCATCTGTAAGGGCTAGTAAGGGGACACCAGCCTCAGCTCCTGACGTTTCACTACACGACTCAAATACTCAAGCCAACCGGACCACAGATTAGCAAGAATAGATAAATGCATATTTAATCCAGACAGAAAACATGGTTTTACTAAAACACCTCAAAACACACAATCAGGGATAGATAATAAAACCTTTTTGCTGTAATATTGTAATTATGCATCACACCAATAAAATTTTTTTAAAACTAAAACAATTAAAAATGTAAATTAAACTTGATATGGCAACAGACTAAAAGAAGTACAAAAAAAAAAGTACGAAAATAAATAAAAACTAAGAAGATTAAATAGCACATAACATTACTAAAATAAATAAATAAATAAATACTAAAATAAACTACTAAAACTGTATTAATAAAATAAATACTTTTTTAAATATTAATAAATATTATAAGTTTTTAATAAAATAACAGTCACTATAATTACTAAAACAAAAATATAAGCTTAATAAAAAAAGTAGCACAAAAGAAATTACTAACATGAAAACAGAAAGTAAAAAAATAGAAAGTAATTGAAAATATGAATAAATATAAAATAACACTGAAAAAAACATACAAAAATACAAAATACATATTTTAAACAATTAAAAAACAAAACGAAAGTTACTAAGACAAAAATAAAAAAAAACAATATTTCCAGTTAAAAATACTATTAAATAAAGTAACTTAAATAAAGTATAAAGCTTTTGTGGTACTTAGTGCCAAGACTCATCTCTCCAGGTCAAGAGGTCACTGTCAAATGAGCCCCATCTGAAGGTTTACTGGATGAATAATTCAGCTTGATTTAAAAGGTGGCCCACCTTGAACTGAGATTACATTCATTTATAAGCAAGGAATCTGTTTCAGGCTGATAAAACATTAAAGAACTTTATTGGAGGGATGTTCACAAACGTTCAGTTGTAATTTGGCATTCTAATGTTAGCTGACATACAATCAGACACATATAGGTGAGTGTTACCTGTGTGAGGTCTGTTGGGGGTCTGCCTGCGGACAGCAGGAGGGCTGTCGTGGAAGGAGGTGGTGCCATCGCTGGACAGCCTGTCACTCATCTCAGAGTCGGAGTGCTGGTGCATTCTGGGAACTTGCATTCGCAGTTGATGCTGCAGAGAATGAATGAGCCGGTCTTTCTCCTGTAGTTCTGCAGAGAGTCTGTCACACACACAAACAATTACAGAGAGAACAAAACTATCAGAGCGACACGATAAATCCAATCAACAATACCACAACAACACACAAGATAACAGGGAAATTAGGAAGTAAAATAGTAAGGCTACATCCCAAATCCTGTACTTGTACTAGTCTAAAAATCAGACATGGACGCATGCTTTAAAAATCTCAAAAAAATAAACACTATCTCCCTTAAAAGTTTTAACAGACAGGATTTTTTTCATGTTTGTTAAAGAAGTCTCTTCTGCTCACCAAGGCAAAAAAAGTAAATTAACAGTAAGTTTTTCCTATTTGAATATACTGTCAAATGTTATTTATTTCTGTGATGCACAGCTGTATTTTCAGCATCATTCCTCCAGTCTTCAGTGTCACATGATCTTCAGAAATCATTGAAATCATTTCTGCACAACAAACATTTATTATTATTGTATTTGAAAGCAGTTCTGTTGCTTTATAGTTCTGTGGAAACATTTTATTTTTTAAGATTCTTTGAATATAAAGATCAAAAAGACAGCATTTATTTCAAATACAAGTTGATGTTGTTTTTTTTGACATACATTTCTTTCAAAAAAGTAGCAATGTAATTTGTGACTCATTACTCTTTCGTACTAAATAATATAGACAGTATAAGAATTGGGATGGAGCCTGAATCTGGGCATAAAGACTGTCACCCAAAGAGAAAACTCAACACAATAACAAAACCTAAATGACTCTAAGAAAGACTATCATTATAGAGGTAAGAAACACACTGCACTGCACGTGGGCCCTTGCAGGCAGCACTCACAGGTCAATGTAATGCTGTGTGCTGATGGCAAGATTCTGGTTCTGCCTGCACAAATAAAGCATCTGTAGCTGCTGCTGCTCTCTGTCGCTCTCTAGCTGAGAGCGCAGGTACTGCAGCTCACCCCACACCCACTCACAATCGCTGTTGGGAGGAAGCCAAAGACTACGCCATCAAACACCAGCTGGATTAATGACTAATAGTAGCTACAGACTACAGTGTACACCAGCATCACCATGTATTACTAATGCTCTGTTCAATTCCATTTCTCCTCTATTACAAACTTGAAGATTTCAGTATTTGAGAGATCACGGTGCATCGTTCTTAGCAGATATGAAGCTGAAAGCTGTTCTCACCTGAGCTTCATCTCTGACTCCACTACTTCTTCATTATCCATACCAGACCCTCCTGTAGAAACTAAATGATAACAGAAAACACATCCTTCAACAATGTAGTTTAGTTATGGCTATGTTCACAGTAGAATACTACTGCCTCTGTTTCAGCGTTTCCCATCTCTAGCATTCTTCATTAGTGGTTTCTCTGTACTGGTGTGTATTTACCCTGCTCCAGTTTCTCCAGCAGACTCAGGCTGTGATCCAGATGCTCTCTGAGCTGGGTTCCCTGAGTGGAGTGCATGTTATTAGGCTGAAGTAACTCCTCTAGAGCTCGTCTGAGCTCCAGCAGCTGTTTACGCTGTTCCACACCCAAACCACGAGACACACGGATCTGTTCCCGCAGCTCACACAACTCCCGGGCCTGAGACTGGACCAGAGACTCAATCCTGTGGAGAAAGAGAGCGAGAGGATGACATCTAATAAAAAAGCCATAAGATGAAGGATACTGTTGTTGATGATGATCATGAAGATGGTGATGAAAGCCACCTGGAGGGAGAGCCTGCTTGGCTGCTTCTGTTCAGGGTCCTCTCTTTTTCTAGCTCGGTGCTCAGCTGGGCGATTTGAGCCTTCAGCATCTTTGTTTGCTCTTCCTCTTCACCTACTGTGGGGTCAGAGGTCACACTCAGGAGCTCAGATGACAAAGACTTCTTCCGCAGCTGCATCTGGAGGTTCTGGATGACTTTGTGTTGTCCTTCGATCTGTGACCTGAGCTGCTGGATGTGCAGGGTAGGGTCTGTGTGAGGGTCAGAGGTTCGAGGGGAGCTCAAGCCAGGAGAGCTGGGGTACGAGGGGCTGGATGCAGTAGTGTCAGGTGATAATCGGTCCTGGTTGCCCGTGAGGACAGGAGACAGAGCGGGAACCAACCGCAAAACACCGTCCACATCTGATAGTGACATCAAACACACAGAGAGAGGACAGAAAAAACACGCATATAATGACAAGTAAATTTGGATTTAAGTTAATTACAGAAATGGAGGAAGGAGGTTACAGTTTTCAAAGATGCCCAATTAGTTAATTATTCAATCAAGGATGGATTGTTCATGCAGTGGAAGTGATGCAAACCATGTTAAAAACAAACTCAGCGTGCTGACAAACACATAACCAATGTTAAAGGACAAGTGCACCCAAAACTTGTTTACACTCCCTTGTGATTTTTACCAACAGGAAAAGAAAATAGCACCATCGTTCTGTTAAACTTTGTTGTTAAGTGGCGTGAAAGTTATACAAGTTTGCAACAGTGTGATTTAATGGAAATATTTTCAATTCTGGGTGAACTATCTCCTTGAATTACCCAAAGCATCACACCAGTTTATTATGATCATGCAGTCAGTAGCAGTTTGCATGGATCATCAACGGAGATGGGAGATTCTGAAACTGCCTTTCCATGCAGAAACCCTCACATGCAGACTTATTAAAAAGAAGTGTCTTTCCCTTGTCTACCTGTGCTACTGCCCTCCACCTCCGTCTCACTCCTTCCACTCGTTTCATACCCGAGGTCCTGTGCTTCCACTTGCACCCCTTTATCATCCCGTTCACTAGGGGGTGCTAGAGCAAACAGGCAGGGTTGAAAACAGTAGCCCCAACAGAAAAAACAAGCAACATGCCTGTCGTGGTACCGCAATAAATCTGAATGCCACTTAATGCAGGTCAGTACTGTGCAACATGACATAAAGTACTTTTATAAAGTAAACATAAGAATAACTTTTTATATTGGAATTAATAATTTGAGATTGAAATCAAGTTCAAATGTATCAAATGTTTCCAAAAACATCAGGAATGTTTTTTGTGCATCTCTCAATTTTCACTCTATTGCATTGCATTAAACGTTTTGAAACAACAGAGCTCTGATCTTGAAAAAAAAAAAGCATTTAAACACTTACTATGACATTACTGGGAGGTATAGTCACATGTTACATTTTGTATAATTTTATGCAAGTATCTGCTAAACTGTTATAAAGATCTCACTTATTTACAAGCTACCAGAAATTCATCTTTTTGGCCATTTAAATATAAACTGCTTCGAACTGTCGCAAGTATTAACTCCATTTTCTCACTATTTAATACTATATGAGTCATAAAAGCCTGAAGCATCAAATGATACTCAACATATTTCATTATTTTATATTTCAGTCTTTACCAGAATAAGTAACTATGTCCCAGACCCTTATGCCAATATGTGGCTGATTCTATACAAATTAAAATGTAATCCCCGTCATAAATACTGAGGTGAAATAATGTACAATCACATGCACCATACACAAAAATGTGTGCATTTAAAAAGAGCTACTTTGAGCAGTTTACCCTCAACGGAGTGTATTGGATGCATGTTCTTTTCACCTTTGCGAGGATCAGACTGTTTATCCTTATTTGAGCCATGCACAGAGATGACCGACTGAGCGATCGCCAGTTTCTCCTCTAATTTTCGACATGCCCTCTGCTTTTCCTTCAGGGCCTTCTGCAAACTTTCGATCTGGGCGTTCCTCTCCAGAGTTTCATTTCCAGTTGCATCTCCACTTCCTCCACTTTGGCCACGCTCACTAACAGCTTCCTCAAGTTTGCTCATTTTCTGAGCACGCTCGGTATAAATCTGAAGAAGCATCAAGAGGTTCTTATGAAGATTTTTGGTGTGAGGTCACCGGGTCCTGAACATTCTGTTGGCGTTCTGGTTTGGAACTCTCAGGGTTCTGAATGGGTGTGCTTGTCTTGTGTTGGTGCCTCTCAGCGCAGACTGGGTCCTCAAGAGACTCTCTCTCCAGCAGAGCACGCTGCAGCCTCTCCAGCCATTTCTTTAACTCTGGACTGGACAAGATCTCCTTGTGAGACTGGTTTGGTTTGGAGCAAATGTCCGCAAGAGACTTGACCGCGCCTTCAGCTGCTCTTAAGCATTCAGACAGACAGTCCATCAACTGTTGTTGTTGCAATGACAAGACCTTTCCTTCTGGTCCAGGAGTGCAATTCCCCTCCAGAGCAGAGGGTGCGCTGTTGTGCTTGGCACTGACAGCTGCACTTAACTTTTTAATAGCTGCTTCTGAAGTCCAGAGCTTCTCCTGCAGCTCTGCATTCATCTTACACTGCTGCAACAGTGACTCCTGCAGTGAGGTCCACCTGCCGCTGTAACTCAGAATTAGGTCCTAGTGTTGGATCAACCTCTGGGATGTGAGAGTCTTTTGACCTTCCCATCGCTTTGATGAGAAATTCTGATCTGTTCAATCAAGTCCTCAAACCTCTCACAAAGTGCTTTTGGGTCTTCTTGTCCAAGATCCATTTGGCTTGCTTGCAGTGTTAACATTTTGGAGCAATGCAATTAGCGGATTCTGCAGAGTTCAAGCAGTCCAAGAGCTGAGCATTCAATCGTCTTTCTCCTCAACAGCCTTCTGAAGATCTGCACAATGTTGCTGCAAGGTTACATCTCCTGTTTGACCGATTCCACACTCCGAGTCCAAGCTGCATGCGGTGAGGTACGCAATAGTAGACTCTGCCGCTTGTATAGCTTCCAGGTACTCTCGGTTGAGCTTGTCCTTCTCCTGTAGCTCTGCCTGTAGCTCGTCCCATTCCTGGACCTGTTCCCTCAGGCGGAAGATTAGCTCCTCCTTCTCTTGGCATTCTTGATTCAACAAATCTAATTGCCCCATTAGCTCAGATTCCAGATTCTCGTTCATGTTAGCGTCTCGTTTCGTTTCTGCAGTCGGTCTCAGGCTAGAATCTTTAACGTGGTCTAATTCGAGGTGTCCGTGCTGAGCTGATCTCGAAGACGTCTTGCTGTCCGTGCTGTAATCAGACTCTTCCGTCCCAATCAGGTAGTCTTTGTTTCTGGAGTGAACATGAACTAAATTCAGCTCACTCAGATCTTCTGAACTCTGCCCAGAGCCTTACTGGGCCTCACAGGTACTGGTAGCCGAGATTTTACATACGCCTAAAACAAATGACATTAGGATTATTTTACAAATAATATAATTTGGAAAAGACAAAGAAGCAGTAAAGACAGGTTTGGATGCATCTCCACACTAAAGGCAAAAAGAAGTGGGAAAAAGGGGTGGTGCGTCACATTATTTCATGAATAAATTCAATTTAGATTCAAAAGCTCTTCATTTTATTCGGTATAGATTAATTTAGGTATATATATCGGGTCAATCATGTCAATTCTTTCTAAAGAAAAGAAAACAGTTATCGGTTAATTAAAATCAA
>NC_039263.1:23565506-23616290 GCF_003368295.1 Carassius auratus | reverse complement strand
CTGAGTTGACAACACTTTAGTCCATGGTTTCTTTAAATGATGAAGCGGCCCCATCTCTTGCGCACAAACCAGTTCTAAAATCAAAACCAGGACCAAGATCGCCTGTCCAATTCAAACCAGCACAATTCTCCGGTCAAAACCAGTCCGTCCGCCAGTATCAAATGCTGATTCCAGTGTTACAATGGTGGGAGTATAATCCAGATTTTGTCTTTATCCAGAGATTAGACCCCACAAACCAGCATAAAGCAGACATACTTCACATCTGGAGCTGATCCAACGAGCGTCTGGGCGCCAGATTTACAGTTTGTTCAGTAGTTCTACTCCTTAATTCAAGCCCAGACATTTTCAACGACCAAAGAGCACCAGAAAGATCCAGCAAAGCTTCAGCAAGCAGGTAACACAATACCTGATGAGGAATTTACATGCATATTTACATCCAGCCATTTAGCAGAACTTTCTATTTAAAGCAGCATACAAATGAGGAACACAGCAACAATAGGTGATTCACGAAATAGGCGATTCGGCGTTTAGAATTTTGGTTAGAAGTTTCTAAGCATTAAAGGGTTACTCCGACCCAAAATGAATATTTTGTCATTAAGCACTTACGTCAATGTTGTTCCAAACCTGTCAAGAGCTTCGTTCATCTTCGGACCACACATTAAGATATTTTTTATGCATTCTGACAGTTTTCTGACCCTCCAATAGACAGCAATGTGATTAATACGATCAACAACCAGAAACGTAGCATGGAGATCGGTAAAATAAACAATGTAACGTCAATTTTGATTGGGGTTCAATTTTAAAACTCCTGTTTTCTTAATGTATGTATTAATGTAAATGTGTTAATGTTCATAAAAAACTTGATCATTGTCATTCGTAACAATTTAATATTACTGGAATTTTGGCTTGCAGTCGTTAATAAATGTATTAATAATGTTTCATTAAAAAAGTTTACAATTATGTTCTTTCATAAAATATTGCTTTAGCTATGTTGTATCCAGTACTGGGTAGATACATATAAATTGTAATCCAGTACTGATTACAAATAACATAATGTAAATTGTAGAAACATAATCTGTTTAATTACACATATTAGGTAATGAGTACTTTTTGGATTACTTTTAGATTACTTCTGAACTAACTCCTAAGATAATATTTTCAATTTTTTGTTTATCGTCAAAAGGTACGTTAAACATTAAAATTCCGTTAAGGTTTCCAAAAACTGGGGTTCGTGAAGTGATGAAGCTAATAATTAACAAATAAGCCAAATACTTAAATCTAAATGTAAATTGTACGAATCACAGCTCGAGGACCTTTCCAGATCCCAGCCCCCCCCCCTCTCTCCCATTTCACTTCCTGTCATCTCTGCACTGTCCTGTCATAACAAATGCAAAAACGCAAAAAAAGTCATCTTATACAAATCTAAATATGAATGACAGTTTATAGGTTTCATAAATTAGGCACAATTTGCAAATTTCGGCTCCAGTGCACATTCAAACAATGTCTCCTCCTTACACTGTGAGAACAAATACTATTAACATGAAATGAAACATTTGTTCATAACATTTTCACAGTGTTTACATTGTAACGTCCTATGTTTGGGGGTAGAGGTGAGGGAGTCATTATATCCGCTGTACTCCAGAGTGGCGACATCTGCAATAACATCCCGCAGTGTGCGGCGAGTAGGCCTGGATTAATGAGGGTCACAAAGGGCCACCAGCCGACCCTGAACAGAGAGCGAACAGACTGCAGAGCACCTGCATCCGTTGTGAACTCATCCACTGCGTGGAAACGAAGGATGGGGTAGAGGCTGAGCACACTGTTCGGACGTCGGCGTCTGAGCCGAACACATGTAAGAATCAAAGCTCTGCCAGGTGGTGACTGAGCAATTGGAAAGAAAACTGGAGAGAATGACTCAGAGTGAGAGAGAAAAAGAAAGGTATTTAAAAAAACATCTGATATTTAAAACCCTCCTGGTGACTGTTATCCCTAATACAAAGAAACACAAGCACACTTTCATGAGAGCACATACCTAAAAGGTTAGTTATTATTTACTCACTCACGCTTGACTTGGAATAGATTATACGAGTCATATGGACTAATAAGTGATCACAAGATGCAAATTGCACAGCAACTTGTTAATTGACAAATACCATTTTAGATCGACAAACTGTACTGTTTAAGATTTATATTCAAACTCAAAGCATAAATTTAGGCTAATGTTTTCAAAGCACAATGCAAAACTATGACGTTTCATTCACTGACGTGCTACAATCAGCAGCGCTAAACCCGGAAGCGCAAATGCTTACTTGACGGCAACCCACCAATAGCATGCTGATTTTAAGTCTGAAAATTTAAAATAGAAATAATTCAAATTAGAAAATAATAATTAAGGTTCAAATTAAAATAATAATAACAATAATAATAACAATAATACAAATATTAGCATTTTATTTTTACGTTTACTATAAAATGATTGTATTTGTATTTAAAACTCCCTTTTATTTTAAAATAAAATAATATTATCACACTTTATTATTTAGTTTATTATTTTATATATAAAGTTTTTTTTTTTAATAAAGTGCAATAATATTATCACTATTATTAATTAATTTGTATAGTTATATTTGATGGGTCACACCATGTGCTGTGTGAGGACCAAACCAAATCTCCAGGTTCTCATACGAAAAACGTATGTGCACCCCTGCCTATAAACACAGAAGTGCACTATTATGATCATTATGGAATCTGAATTTTAAAAAAATTCATAATAATGATTCTTGTGAGCATGGCAGAAATAAAACACACAACTGCACAAAAACATGAGCATGAGAATAGCCATCATCCAGAAACGCATGCACACACACCTCCTCTCTCTCTATAAATAGGCACTGTGCTCTGGTGGGACACCCAGAAATCCTAGAGTTCACTCGTCTCTCATGAACTCATTAAATCCAAAGACTCTGAAACGCAGAGCAGTAGTCAGACACTGTAAACACAGTAGAGCTGACAACCATCGCCATTACACACGTATTGCTCATAAACTGGCGTGTTTAAACTGTTTATGTTATTCCTCTAATCATGTGAGCAGAACCACCCAAAATACCTTAGCACCTGCACTGAAACCACCCAAAATGCCTTAACAGCCACTCAGAACATTCTAGCACCCATATATCAACCACCCAGAACAGCCAAGTGACCACTTATCAATGCCCCAGGAACCATTTACAAAAAAAATATTCTGAAAGCTTTTCACAATGTTTTAAGAAGACTTCATATAAATGTATTTATAAAAATGTATTTATTAGTTACTGTAGTAAGGTATTTTGGTGGAAACAACACTTTTGTAAGGGTTTTTCTCTCAGCATTTCTGAAATCAGTAAAAGTGTTTTTAATTTACCCTCCTGCTATGAACTCACCAAACCCTCAGCATCCACACATGATTCATTCTCCATCATTGTGAAATCTGGCCTTAATTTAGCCACAGAGACCAGCTTCATCAGGCGTCTGCTTTGGTACTTTGGGACGGGCCAATTAAATGCTACCCTAATGAAGAGCTCCACTCATTTACACAAATCACAGAGAACGAAAGACCGGAAACGCTAAATATATCACTGATGAGACTAAACTCAACTAGAACGCAAACTTTAATACATCTGGTGCTGAATTTGTGAGCCCAAACTGCTGACCTCAGATCAGTCTGCTGCTTTGTCTCAGCTGGAACAGTGTTAATAAGAACAGGGGGATCTGATCTCAGGTCAGTGTTTCTTCTAAATAAACAAGAGCACTGCAGATCAAGTTTATCACATTACAACAGTTTTACTTTTTACTTTGAGATGAGTAAACCTCTGTCTTAAAATAAGCAGATCGTTTTATTACAGGTTGTAAAGTTTACTCTGAGTAAACTGGGCATGTTTGCACAAACAGATGCAGAAATGCTACTACTGGCACATATAAGCACTGATAGGCCAACACTCTTTGTAAAAATAGTAAGGGGCACAAGATAAGATAAGATCATAGTCTGCTCATTAGGAAACAGGAAATAAATGTGAGGCCTGCAGTATCACAGCCAACCTCTTGGAGCAGTAGAGAGTTACGTGTGTAACCTCTGTACAATCAATAACCAAAGAAAAAGTCTAAAAGTCTTTGTTGTGAGCTTTTTATTTAATTACCGCCAAAAGGAAAGTTTCCAAAACTCCAAACACACTCACACATCAATGGCTCTGCTTCTGTTCATCAGTTAACATGATGACACCATCAACATGAATTTCCCCAAAACACACTCATATCCAAAGACTAAGTCACACGAGAACACCAATAACTGTAAAAACTGCTTCATAGGAACAAAAAGTGAACAGTTTCATACACATTATCAAAGGCTGGTTCACATCATTCTTCCAAAGAAACTAGCATGTATAGTTTTCGTTTTTGCATGCAACCAAAACCATCACAGACATTAGAGGACCCAACTTTTAGTCAGATTTGAATATAATCACATGGTAAATTAGATTAGTAATTTGTTCTATTTTAGTTTTCTCCCCCGAAGAGCGTTTAAAACGCTTGACAGATTCCTGCTGACCTAAAAACAGCTGACACAGGAAGTGGCTTAGCGAAGCTGCAGATGTAGAGCGCTGTGGTGACGGATGTGCTACTGAACACACGGGGTCAGTGTGATGATCTTATTAACGCCGTTTGCTCAACAGACGCGACTGATCCCTCGAATAACGCAGCCTGCCTCAGAAGTTAGTCCAGTTAGGCTTAGACAGTTTCAGCACACACACACATTAGCCATGTTTGCACGCAATCGAGTAATCTGTTTGATGGCTCAATCAGATTGAAAAGCCTTCACGTAAACACCTCAATATATCCGACTGAGCTTGATCCAAATAAAATTTCAACTGGACTGGAAGACATGGTCAGTGGGAATCCAATTAATAGGAAAACAATTGAAAATGGTTGAATCTGAAACTAGTCTTATACTTAAGTATAAGTAGAGCAAACATTTTTGGGGGGGAATTTAAGAACTGTACATGTAAACAAGTACATTAATCAAAGTTAGGATTCCTATAAAAAGAGCTTTCAGAATCTCAAAACGGATTGAAAATGAATGCATGTAAACAGTTATTATGCATTTTGAGTGTGTTTGGTAGGGGTTTTTCAATCGTCATGAGATGTTTTGAAGTTATGCTCATCGTAGAAAATAGAAGCGTCTCTCTCTTCGTTCAATAGCCTGTGTTCATTGTGGCTGGCGCTTGTAGGCGTTTTGCATTCAGGGAGAAATATTTGTGTGAGATTTTGAGCAGTTTGTGTGTGTGTGTGTGTGTGTGTGTGTGTGTGTGTGTGTGTTTATGCGAATGCCAGTCCATTCACACAGGGTCTTTGTGCTGCAGAAAAAAGGCAGAACAGAGCTACTGTAACCTCTTAGTCATGATACACAGAAGGGTCACACACACTTGGATGGTCCTATAACCAACATTTGTCTTTGTGCAATGAAAATCTCCTAAATCTTCACACAGTAGGGCATCATAACAAGTACACTGCTCTGAAATATCCCAACAATTTAAAACACCCAAGAGAACATCACCCCAAACACACCATAAACACTACTCGCATAATAAATCTCAAATGCTAAAATTAAAAGCCCCTTCCGGTACTAAGAGAAGGCCTTACATGCTCATAAACGCACAACACAATGAAAAACTACTCTTAGACTTCTTGGTGGATGCTAGGGTTTCTTTAACTGTTCTGAGAGAGATAGAGAGATAATTGCATGAAAGTGATTAGCATTTTTACGCATTTCCTGTTGTAACAGCTTCAGTTCTTAAAAAAAGTAAATGAAGTAGTTTTGGGTGGAGTCCATCTGTCTGTCACATTCAGAGTCCCACCCACAAGTGAGAGCTGGAATTTCAGTCACTTTGACTGGAAGGATGACACATTAACACACAAATTATGTTCATCCTGTGTGACCTCAGCCACACAAATTCACTTTCCAGCTTTGCTGATGTGTGCTGGAAAGACAAGAGTCCAAGCTGACAGGACAAACCACCCTGATAAACAGCCCAGAGACACTGATGAATCATTAATTAGTCATTGTTTATTAAGCCTTCATTGAAGCTTGTGTGTTCATTTTGGTTATAGAAAAACATACACAAACAGTGAAACACTTCCATAAGCTAATATCATGGAGTTAAATCACAACTCTAATAACTTTAAAAGGTTTTAGTACTCAAGTACTCAGGTCAAAAATGCACGGGGCAAAATTCATTACAATTATAAAAAGGGTTTTATGAATACTCGTACAAACTTGCATTTTATCCTCATAATAATAATTCAACATGGATCAATTAAAAAAATATGGATTTTTAATATTATAAAATAGTTACTTAAAATACTATATACTATAAAATAATATTATTAATAACAGTCCCAACAGGACTGGACTCTACTGCACGGCTACTTACCAAATAAATAAAAAAACAATTATATTCAGTTTCGAAACGCCAAGAAATAGGCATCCTAAGACAGTGATTAAGTATGTAGTTTTGAAGTCATCATGCAAATTATTTTAACACAGAATGCCACATTAGACCAATCAGAATCAAGTATTCCAATTTAGGAACTGTATACTCTAGTAAATGTACGTCCAGTCTAGTCGTTGAGGGATGCGTTCGCGATGACTACTCACTCTGATGTGCATCTTCATCTCCAGGAGCTTCTGGAGGTATTCCTGCAACGGGGTGAGAGGCAGAGGGGTCGGAGGGGCCGGTTCCTCCAGGAACCAGCGGAGCGAACCCATCGACCGCCGTCTGTTCAACAAATAATACCGCTCTTCCTGCATCATCATGGGCCAACACACTAAAACTATTTTAATTATTACGAGAAACTAAAAAATAGTTTAAAATTACACTAAAAGTCAAACAAATGTCTAAAAAGTTGAGACGAAGGGAAAGAAATGGGTTCCAGGTCTGAGCCACTGTGGAATGTGGCCGATTACCCATCATGCACTGGGAGATTAAGCAATGCAGTGAACTTTGCTTGATGTCGTTTCTGTCATTAAGCTGATTACCGGCTAGAATTCGGCTCAAAGAAACACATAAACATTGTGGAGTTGCATCAACAATGTACTTTCTTCCCCACACACCTTCAGAAACCCAATCCCCAGACTGATTTGTGCAACTCAAACACACTTTACTCATTGTTGAGTTTCCAGCTTTTATCCATTCTGTTCTCCTGCCTAATGATCCTTTTTATTGCATTACATAAGACGAGTTCTGACTTCACCTCCGAGGATCTTAAAACTGAGATTTTCATAGGTAATGAAACCCAGAAATGAAACTATGAAGATGTTGTTAGTCATGGCGTGATATTACGCACTACCGGATACATGTTTGGAATAATTACGATTTTTGAAGTCTCTTCTGCACAGTGCATTTATTTAATCAAATATACAGTAAAAAGGGTAATATTATGACATTTTTTGCAATTTAAAAAAACAACTATTAATTCATTCCTGTGATGCAAAACTGAATTTTCTGCATCATATGAAGCAGCACAACTGTTTTCAACATAGAAAACAATAAGAAACACTTCCTGAGCAGCAAATCTGCATATCAGAGTCATTTCTGAAGCATCATGTGACCCTGAAGACTGGAGAAATAATGCTGAAAATTCAGCTTTGCATCACAGGAATAAATTGCATTTTATTATATATTCAATCAGAAAATGGTTATTATAAACTGTAAGAACATTTCTAAATATTACTGTTTTTACTGGCCTTTCAAAAATATTTTAGAAATCTTAATTATTCCAAACTTTTGACCAGTAGTGTCAATAGAAATAAAACACACACCTCATTGCTTGGTCACTTAACACTTGGATAAAATAAACAGACAGTCTCTTCCTGTTTCAGCGGGAAGTTCTTGACCAGAAAAGGCTTCAAATTGGCGCAGACTTGACTTTGACAGAGAAAAGTCTGGCTTGGCAGGACTGGAAGTAGCCAGACTTTATGGATTTGGTCTGTCGGCGTGCTGCTAGCTGGTATCTGTCCTGTCCTCTTCTGGAAATACATCTTTATAGAAGGTTGCCCAGTCTTCAGAAAATACAAACAGACAGACAGCTGCTGGAGCACAGTGTACTTTTATGTGTTTCTTTAGCAGTGGCACGCTCAGGGAAAACACAGCATGCTTGAATGTGTGTGTGCGAGTGTGCTTAATAGTGACAGGGAAAGTATACTGGGCATGTGAGGTATGTGTGCCAGTGGAAATCTGATACACATTATCACACACACACGGATCCATGTGCCAAATACACAGGCACTTCCTACATCAGTTCTGAACTATTAAAAGGTGAAGAATTTTGAGTCAAGGTTTGAAACTCATTATATTTCCATAATGTTACAGAATTCCAAGTGAAACGGGATGTTCAATAAGAATTCATATGAGAATTGATTGGAAGTGCCTCTATGTGAAATACAGTTTAGGGGGAGGGGCTAAAACATAAGAGGGCTCGATGATGTCAGCAGAGAAGGAAAGTTGTTTCGAAGAAAGTTAGTGATAGAAGATTCTGAAAACAACCCAGTGTCATTATTGTTTATGAAAACTAAAAGTAACTGAGAAAAATGTTAATTATAAAAAACATTTAAATAAAATAAAATGGCCACAGTTTATTTAAATTAATTACTATGATGTGAGAAACTGAATTTCAGGTGTTATATGTAAAGAATACTAATTTAATTACATAATTATATTTGTCAAATAATTTTATTTTATATAATATTTCAGAAATATATCTGATGAATAATATATAATATATATATAAATAATATTTCACAAATATAACATAAAATCTTGATATTAATGTTTTTTTTTGTTTGTTTTTTTTGTTTTTTGGAATAACATGCAACAAATCCCAAAAAAAAGACCTTAAATGTGCACTGATAAAGTGAACAAGGTCAATTCTGATATTTAAATGACCTCAAGTCAATTAAATAGTTTAAATTCATACACACAGATCCTGTGGTCGAAATTGCATCCTGTCAGTGACAAACTAACAAACTGATATTGATCATTCACATTCATTTCACACACACACACACAGGCACACACTTCTTCCTGTCTCTATCTGTCTTCATAAATAGGTCACTTATGTTCAGAGTGTGATGGGAGAAGAGAAGCCTTCTCAGGTTTAGTGCATCCCCATCCTGAAACACACACACACAACACTGCATTTGCACTGATAGCAACAGCCGAGGGCTGAAGTTTGGATAGGAACGTTCAAAGGTTGGATGGTAATCCAAGGTTTCAACTCGCAGACCTAAAGAGGTGAGAGTGAAATACTAAATTTAGACGCACACACACACACACACAAAGAGAGAAAGAGCGAGTACTCTGATTATCACAAGCACTTACATACACAAGATGGAAAGTAAAACCTCTTCCGTTCAGGGTATAGATTGCTAGTAATCAGATTTAAAAACAAGTATACATTAAGAGAAGAGCAATGAATCCTTATTAATGCCACTGTAAAATCACCAGATCAGCCAGACCAGAGAGGGCGCTGTTTACATCCGACTGAAATAAATGTGTTGGTGATGCCGTGAAAGTGCAAGTTTATTGAAGATGGTAGCACATGCCTAAAATACAAACCAAATACAACAAACTCGCTTTCATACAGAGGTCATTTACTTCCTAAGAGAATTTGTCTAAAGAACTAAAGTACTAATGACTTAGAATGACCAAATTGAAAAGAGAAAAAAAGAAAAGGGATACAGCAGAGAGAAGGAAGAAAGTTGTGTAGGCTGAGGTCATCTATTGTTCAGCTGCTTTTAGTGAAGGGAAGTTTAATGGCTTTTCACTGTGTAGAAATCACAGAGCCAAATCAATAAACCACTCCACCTGCAGCTCACATCGCACACCACAATCACATCTGGCAACTCGCTCATCAAATAGCTAACATCTGGCAACCCTATTAACCCTACACACACCACATCTGTAATGTAAAAAGATCTGCCATGGTAACACTGTTGCTACCAAAACAACCGAACGCTTAAGTAGTGTTACTCATTAAAAAACCAAAACAAATTCATAAGGGGATGCTAGAAGCTTTACGCATCTTTTAAAAAGCATATTTTAACAGCAACGATGATTCACCACGGTCTTAATTTGCAGAAACTATGGCTAGCAATGGGAAGTTTTATAGTTGGCCAACACTTTCTCTCTCACATTAAGGGAGTTCGCCTGTAAATCTCCTTCAGATTAAGACTGAAAGCCCACGAACCACTTGTCTTCTAGTTCTTTCTGTGCCTAATAAACTGAAATGGGCACTTGTAACTGCTTCCTGTTTCTGCCTCTCACTTCCCCTCCAATAACGACACAAAAAACACAATCTCTGCCTTGCATTTGACCACAAAATTAAAATTAAACCACTAAGAATCGTGCTGAATACTGAAATAGGGTCAAACTTATAATAGCATTACTATATTTGTCACATTGCACATTGTAATTTTGTAAATAACATATTTTGTGTCAGTTAAGTTTGACTAAAATCATTACTTGGGCTGTTTTTATTGGCGCTGCCAAAACAGCATGGTTGCCATGGCCATAAACGGAGCCTGATTTGAGAGATACCATGCCATGGCATATTTTCCACAATAAAAGGCCGCTCTGTGATTGGATGAGAGCAGGGCAGGATGGAATGTCAGGTTATGAAAGAGGAAGTCATTGGGTCCATAACAAGGACAAACATGGAACTGAGAAATGAGAAGTTTTTCTCTCTAAAAAAAAAAAGGTCAAAAGTACACGTGCATGCATGTCACACTTTTTTTTCTTCTTTTTTTCTTGTAAAGGGTGCACTGGCAATCTTTATTAAAAATAACTATACTGATATAATACTTACTAATGTTGCAGTATATGTAGTATGCATGAGAGTTATAGTTAAAATAAAACTAACATAAAAATGATATATAATTTCTTTAATGTCAGCTATTTGCCATGGAATATATTTGTATGAAATACATAATAATATAACAATAACAATATATTTAATATATTTATTTTCTATTAACTTGATGCACCAAAGCAATTTACAAAAATTAATAAAAGTCACATAGACTGGTTCTCTCTCTCTCTCTCTCTCTCTCTCTCTCTCTCTCTCTCTCTCTCTCTATATATATATATATATATATATATATATATATATATATATATATAATTATTTAAATAGAATATAAATAGAAAAAAAACGAATAGAAAATAGCACAACTACTATTTTAAAAATAGAAATACAAATATTTCTAATAAAACTTTAATAGTACTAAATGATATAAAAGTTACACTGGTGTGTATAATATGCACATACTGTATACAGTATGCATGCAATTTTGTATCGAATAGGCAAACTTATTAGTTATGGAATAGCTATTAATATATAATATATATATTTATATACATATATATATACATACATATATATACATACATATATATATAAATGTGCAGTAAGAATACTGTATTCCTTAATGCAATGCATCTCTACGTCTATATTTTTACTCATTATTTAATCAGACTGATGAAAGTTTAAATATTCATACAAAATGTAACCTAATCGAAAATGCAGAATAATCCAATTTATTTCAAGATGGAAACCGGACACTACTCTTCTGCAACGTGACGAGGTCATGTGACAGCAAGGACTTGATGCAACTATGATGCATACTGTTTCACATGCTATTTTTTGTTTGGTAGTTAAGAGTATATACTGCAATAGCATTTAGTTATGTAGAAAGTTAAGTTTACCAAATCTTGTTTAATTCTTTAAGCCAAGCACAAGGACAAAAATGACTGACATTCTGATAAACCAATCAGCAGCAGCTTGGGAACAGAATGTGGGTTCAAAGCCAAAGAGAGGAACTGACAGCTTTATCAGAGTTTCCCAGAGTGTCTCAACTCACAAAGCTGCTATTCATGCATGCTGTTCACGCGTGTCGTCAGAAAGATCACATTGCGTTATAAACCTTAGCAAATCGGTATATAATGACGCCAGCAGATGAGCGCAATCATTGCCAATAAAACAAACTCTCAGCAGCAGGTCTTACAAAAACTGCAGTACAGTGATACATTTGATATACGTACCATGGTACTGAATGAATACCATATTCATATACATGGCATTTACAAGAAAGATGCTCAACAAAGGTGCCTTTATTTGATAAAAAATACAGTAAAAAAAAATCTAATTCAAAAGAACTGTTATCTATTTGAATATATTGTAAAATGTAATTTATTCCTGTGATGCAATGCTGAATTTTCAGCATCATTACTCCAGTTGTGTGTGTGACACGATTCTTCAGAAATCATTCTAATATGGTGAGCATTTATTTGAAAAGTAAGTTTTTTATAAATTTAATGTGTTTCAGAATCAATTTCCTTCATTCTTCAGTCTTCATTTCTTTCTAAAACGAAAATCTTCCTGGCCCCGCACTTTTGAACAGTCATGCATACAGTATTACCATGGTACGTTTTGTGAATGGAACAACTCTGATTATAGATTTGCATGCTAATCTCAGACAGTCGTGAGGTGAAGACACTTTTCTAAATTCGAAACAGCAATGCACATTTTGTCACCTTTGCATAAATTAGGAGCAGCGCTTGCACCGCACACAAATATTTATTCAGCAACCTCAAGGGTCGCTAGGCAACAGTGAAGGAAGGAGGAAGCACCAAAATGATTTGGAGTGCAAAAAACACATCACTGATAATAGCGCTTCAAAAATCTGTTATGCAAACAAGATGCATGCATGCACACACACACACACACACAAGATGAATCCTATGAGACATTCTGGTGGCCGAGGACCAAGACTATTTTTATGGAAGAAGTAAACACTTATTTCCGTAGATCACAACAGAGAATGATTTAAGAGCGAATCATTCAGAAGGGAATCAATTGAATCATTTAAAAAGATTCTATTCAAAAGAATGATTGATTTACAAATGGACATTTCTCTTAAGAATTTTCATTTGCCATACAGAGCTAGATTTAAAAATTTAAAAATAACTTTTTATTTTTTGTGCACAAAATCCATTTGGAAAACCAAGAAATCCTTAGTATATGCTCATTCCAGAGAAGCATAACAACATACCGGCATGTGTTTGGCTGTAAAACACATATGTTATCAACAGGAGTCACGCTGTCAAGGTTTTATTAGAGGCTTTGCGAGTGCAATGCGGCACTCAGACAAAAATTATGGTAATTTGTCTCATCTGTAATTTTAAACACATTTGCGAGGTGCCTCTGTACAGGTAATTTCTACATGTAAACACACACTCACGTGCTTAAGGAAGTCGGGAATCTAAAATGTCCTGACAAAAAGTCCCACAAACAAATTTGAGGACAAACAAGTCTAAGTTTGGTCTAAATGTCATTGCAGATAAAGCAGCATTAATAGCTGAGCAGTAGAGGGAATATCTACAGTATTCAACAGCTGAAACTTACATTTAAAGGGACAGTTGCCCAAAAAATAAAAATTCACCTCAGCTTTCATTTACTTCCTTTCATGTTTGTTTCTTACATAAAACACAAAAGATGACATTTTATGCAACGTTTACACAACTATTTTTAATATAATGTAAGTGGAAGGGGATTGGTACTGTTGAGCTCCAAAAATGACAACAACAAAAAACAATACAATATGACAAAACTCACATATGTCACCAACTAATGTTTATCTTTAACAATAATAATAATAAATACTTAAAAATAAGATTTATTGATGTTTCATTTCACTGACATCAAATTTAATGTGATTCATCATATTTGAACTTAATCTCACATGATATTTCCACCAAATAGTGTCTTACATTTCTGTCAGTTCCTCATACAAAAGTTATCATATGGCTTCACATCTTACATTTTTATGACACATTTGTGTCATATTTGGAGCCCAGCAGCCCCAGTCCCCATCACTTTCACTGTATCAGTATTGTGGATGAAAAACTTACCTCATTAAAAACGATATATAAAATGTACTGAAAATTTTACTTAAGATACTAAAATGACTAAAAAAGACAAAAAAACATTTACTAAAATCTAATCTAAAATTAAAACATATTTTGTGCTCCACAAAATAACTTAAATCATATGATTTTCAAAGGAGTGGATTATTGTTTAGAAATATAATTTATGGATAAACGTTGCTTTTTTAAATGTCTAAAATCTTCAGCTTTATATGACAAAACATCACCACAGAGTCAGAGTGTGCGTTTCTCAGATCAGGTGACCTACTTCAGGTGCACACTTCCCTCGAGAACACTCGCTGCTTCTAGCACAGCTCACATTATGGGAATGTGTCTAATTATTTTCCACTTTTACTAGCTAATTTTCTCCTATCCTGATTTAAAAGCACACACTATTTTTAAGTTGTCCATTACATGATCAAATACAAATGCTCACACACACACAAGATATTCACACACATGCTGCAGGAAACATGTTGGCTCCAGTTACAGGGCAGAATGTGACCCCAGCAGCAGGACAGCCTGTGTGTGTGTATGCGTGTGTGTGTGTGTGTGTGTGTGTTGTCATTCCAGAGGCGGTGTCCTGGGTTGGGCTTTGGTGTGTGTTTTTTTATGGAAGGTGTCCCAGTCTCACAGTCTATTTGCAGGTCGGCAAAGCAACAGGGAGTCTTTTTATCTTCCATTTTCAGAAACAATTGTCTGGGTTCAGCAGGAACTTGAAATCCAGATGATGCAAACGTCCACCATACGGGACACATTTAACCTGCACGTGCACGTCTGATCGTGCGTTTCATTGGTCTGCTGCTGTCTAACACACCAACCATGTGGCTACAGTTAAAAACTTAATCGATACACCATATCTTTCTCACTTTCATATAATTTAATTAACTGTAAAAAACGCATTTCTGTCAATACGCTCAAATATTTTAATTTCGTCTGCACAGGCTTTTCGGAAGAGTGTAACCACTATTTTTTTAAACTGGGTCCTAGAGAGGACAAATTTGAAAACGCCGCCTTTGCGTTTTCATGTGGACAGCGAATCCGTGTATTTTCTGAAATGAAAACGTCATCAGTCCACATCTCGCCCCTAGTCAGACACCTCTACGTCACGTAACAGCAACAAAAACACGAACAAACACTGAACGATTGTCTTTTTTATTAACTTACATTAAGACAGATTAATAAATATATTGTTCCATGTTCGTTTGTGCACAACGCGCAAGATTTATGAGCATAGTCCATGTTTTCTTCTCCGTTTTAAGTGTATCTCTGTGGCAGAATTACAGCGCCACATTCTGGTCTGGCATGTATACTACATCATTTTGTGGTTTCGTGTGGACGCCGATATTTCTTGAGATGAGAAAAAAAAAAAGCTTTGTGTGGACGTAGCCTAAATAGCAAAAAATAATGATTGTTTTCAAGCTGGTTTCCATCAACACTGTCCTTGTTTTCCATTGGTCAGACAAACAGTTAGTCCCGCCCCCAAACCGAAACCATCGGTTAAATCAGTTTGCTCAGGCTTTTCGGGATTCTCAAACAGAGCAATATTTTGAAAGCACAGTGTTACAGTTTTTCAGGGAAATTAACAGGATTTATATCATTGTCTCCATTTCAATCAAAATAGCTAAAATTAAAACTACTTCAAACTATAAGCCATAACCATGCTTAAATCAATCAGATCAACCAGTAGATATCCTGCCTTAGTCTGACATGACTTTACCTTCACGTCAAAGCATATAGTGCACCAAATACAAGCACACAGATACACAACTTCAACTTAACTTACCCGTAACAGCTGGACTTTTAAAAGCGTCTCTCCCTTAATAAGGTCCATGACTCCCCAAAAGTCAACGGGCTGATATCCTTCACTGTTACAGTAGCCACACACGAGCAGGACAGCCGAGACGTCGGGTCAGTGTGTCCAAATGTGACTATGACAGATATGTGTATGAATGTGAGAGTGTGTGTGTGTGTGTTTGTGTGTGTGTGTGTGTGTGTGTAAGCATCCACCTTGCCTTATTCCCACACGACTGAGCTCTTAGTTCAAACACTTACAGACATTTACATTCAAATAGAAGTGAAAGTCCTAAAGGTTGCAGTAAAGGTTATCAGTAATGACATAAATGGTTCTCATTGTTTTATTTCCTGTTTCAAAGCAGAACAGAGATATACGTCTTCCATTTCATTAGCAGCTTTTCATTTACTATTCTTATATGGTTATGATCTGGCCTAGCTATTTGTATAAGGTTTATAAATATACAAAATATACAATATACAAATACACAGATGATGGTTTCTGAGTTTAGAGTTAGTCTATATCATTTATAATTTGACTAACCTCAAGTCAACAGTTAATTAAGAATTATTTATATACTATTATAAAATGTATCCAATTTTTTGAATTAGCTTTTATTTATTTTAGTAATCCTTATTAGTATTTTTGTCATCCTTATTAGTTAAAAAAGAAAAAAAAACAACTCTGATAAGCAACACCCTGGACACTGTCCAAATCCACTTCAGCATCACTGAAGCACCTTTACACCAATCAGAAATTGCAAAATGTCATATCTGCTGGAAAATTGAGTAACATCCTATTTGACTGCTTCTGCAAGGAGTGTCAAATGTGCTGCTATTACATACGCTTCTCTTTCTTTGTCTCTGTCTCTGAAACAATCACATGTTTTGCCACACATGACTTCCTCTCTGAATGGACTTCTCTAGTGAGCTTCCAGGCAGAGGGGCTCTACACACACAAGCCCTCCTCAGGAAAGCCACAAAGCTCTTGTTTTCTTACTCAAGAGTTGTTCTTGAAATTAAAGCATACTTGGTTTCTCGGATTCCCAATAATACAATATAATTCACCATAAAACCTATGAATCCATCACACAAAATCTACGCACTCAGAACAATGCTTAATTTATTACACATTAATTCAACCTAACAAGTCAAAAGCATATATAAAAATGTAACTTTGTGTATTTTGACTTGGAAACAAGCTTATTTTTTTCTTTTTTTTCTTGCTTTTCAAATTTTTTCCATTTACCAATGTTGTGTATTTGTAAAAATCCAATAAACGTAAAATGTGTTTAGAGGAAAAGAGGGTAGAGAGCAATGAAAAAGTGGGCCACTGTTTAGACTAATAAATGCTTTAACTGGACATTTAAACACTGTGAGAGACAGATTCATAGATTGATAGAACTGTAGATAGAATGATAGAATGACAGATAGAGTGACAGAACGATCCACAGAACAATAGACTGAAAGATAGAGCGACAGAGCAATAGATCGAATGACAGATGAACGACAGATGAAAAACAGTGAGAGAGCTACAGAACAAATAGCTGGATAGAGCGACAGAACGATTATGGAAAAAAACATAAACCAATAGCGCAACACATCAATAGATAAAATGATAGACAGACAGAACAACGGATACAATGATGGATAGAGCAACAAAACAATAGAGCAATATATAGAGCAACAGAACCATAGATTGAACAATAGAACAGTGGAAAGAGCAACAGAACAAAAGACAGAGTCATAGAAAGATACATAGATCAACAAAACGATAGATTAAACAACAGGAAAATAGAACGATAGCTAGAATGACAGACAGATAGAATACGATAGTTAAAATGATAAATGGAGCAACTTACCAATAATTAGGATGATAGATAGAGTGACAGAATGATAGAGCAACAGTGATAGATAGAAAAACAGAACGATAAATGGAACAACAGAACGATAGCTAGAAGATAGATAGATATATCGATAGATAGAATGACAGATAGAGCAACAGATGATAGAGCGAAAGAACGATAGATGGAACAACAGACAAATAGAACAATAGAACGATAGAACGATAGATAGATAGATAGAGTAACAGGACAATAGATAGAACGATAGATCGAATTATATATCTAGACTGATAAATTGAGCAACAAATTGAGTCGTAGAATGATAGCGTGACAAAATGATAGAACAAAGGAGCGACAGAACAATAAATGGAACAGATAGCCAGAATGATAAATAGTTAGAACAGTAGATAGAGCACCAAACCGATAGATAAAACGATAGAATGATAAGATACAGCAAGAGATACAGCTGAGTGACACTATGACAGACAGGATGATAGATAGAATCATAGAGTGACAGAATCATAGACAGAACGACAGACAGAGAGATCTAAAGACAGAGCAACAGAACGATAGATAGAATAACAGATTATGGAATGAGAGAAACTCACAAAACCTGAGAGGTTGTTTCATAAAATTGCACATAATATAATCTTAAACTAAATAACAGCAGCAGCATTCCAAACGGATGATGTCATTAGAAAGTGCCATTGTATATCGGAGATGATGTCATCAGCCGGTGCCAGAAGGACTGCACATGATTCATGTTTGCTGCTACAGAGAGAGATGAAAACAGTCATTATGAGTGGTTGGAGGTGTATTGTTTCTCAGAACCACATTCTTCAGTGGTGCGACTCTCAGAGGAAACACTGAACCTATAATACAGCCTACAAAGAGTTTGACAGCGAAACCACCTCTGCTGCAAAACACTGCGAGTCATTCAGAGCGCTCACAACTTCAGTGCAACAGTGCATCTCATGAGGATGTACACATCACTTCCTGTCATGCCACTTCCTTCCGCTAACCACAGAGAGAAATCAAGAAATGTGTGTAAGTACAGAGATAAATAAGAGGCCTCACAGATACAGAGGCCCAAAAAACTGATTATTTTCCAAAGTCTTTGCAATTGTTTGTGCAATTTACTATGATATTCAGAGTGATAATTGCTTCTACACCACATGTATTTCTGTATAAATGAATCACACACATGGTCAAACGTGAGGCTTCTTATCTATGCGAGCGTTTCACATAAAGAAAGAGCAGTGCTTTTATTCTCACTAACGTGAGTATTCTGACAAGAGAATGAACTGTGTGTGATTATTTACTATAACGTCACTACTAACACATAAATGCACCAGCTTTCAGCTTCTACACTCAAACACACACACACACACACACACACACACACACAGTCTTCACCTCCAACATATCTATTTTTCCCTTTTAAGTTCCCTGTTTCTCCTCACAGGACGAGACCATCCCCCTCGCTGGATTTCACCGCATGCTAATCATTCTCCATACACTGAAGAAACTGAGGACACACTCCATATATCCCTCACACATACACACACACACACACACACACACAGGGACTGTAAAGTAGGATGGAGATAGAGTAGAACCTTTCTTCATTATAGAGCTACTGCAGAACGACACACTCAAGGGTAAAATGAGAGAGAAGAGATTTAAAGGTACAGTGTGTCATTACAATACTTTATAAATATCAAAGTGATGTTTTTCTTAAATACTTTTCTAAAATATTTTACATTGAAATATTAAAATAGAAATATCTATTTTGTCTAATTAATTAATATGATTATGATTATTATTATTATTTTAGTATTTATATATAATATTTATTCATAATATTTTTATATTATAGTATATATTTTATATTATACCCCTACGAACAAAGGAAACGTAAATTTTTTATTAAATTAAATTAAATTAGCAAAATACACATTTTTTACTTAATTTTTAGCATAAAAATGACATATATTTCCCACGAAATGTGCAGCCCTTGTTCCCAAAACATGGTTAGTTCACCCAAAAATTTAATTTAGTAATAATTTACTCAACCTAATGTCATTCTTAACTTTATTTGATGTTGAACATAAAAGCAGATGTTTTGCAGAATGTTCATGCTTCTCTTTTTTCCTGTACAACTAAAATAAATTGGGACTAGTACAATCCCATTACCTATGTTCGATGTCAATTGTGAATAGTCCCAACACAAATGAGAATAATTTTTGTTTAATGCATTTATTACATAGAAGTCAAACCTCCTGTCATTTGTTTTGATGCACGATATTTAAATTTAAAACAAGTGCAATGAGACTGTCCACCTCAGAGGTTTGCAGTGTAAAATTGCTGAAATATCAGTCATAGATCAAATATCCCCCATGCATCATTTAGACTGTTAGTTCTGCACAGTATTAAATACTGATCAGTTTTGGAGGATTTAGTGAACTACTTTGGTCACACTGCATTCTGTTGTGGTCTGTTGGGTAAGAAAAACTAGTCATGCAATACACACACACACACACACACACAAAACTAATAAGTGAAATTGCAGGGTATGGATTGCCATTTTGTGGCTGTAATAAGCAAGAAAGGGCTAATAACATTCCAGCATTCTTCTTTAAAACAGTCAATAGCATTCCAGATCTTTGTAACCAAGTGGCCAAATACAGTCAAGCATTCCTCACAGCCACTGTTGTTCACTTCTCTGTATGAATCGATGCCCTGCTGATTCACTGAGTCAACACTAGTTAATCAGCAGGGATGATCCTCTGAATCACTGAGATTAAATGATCAGCAGGGATGAATCATTTGATCGGATTCTCCTACAACAGAGACCCACGGCGTGAGTCTGAAGCCAAAAGAAGACGGACAAAAGAGAGGAAAGAATCAAACAGAATGAGAAAATGTAGCCGAAAGAGGAGAAAACTAAAAACGCTGAAGTAGGAAAGAGCTCACCTGCAAAACAGACGTAAAAAAAAATTAAAGACAATGAGAAACTGTTGAAATGATAACATCTCAACATCTCATTAGCCGGGTGCGTGTGTTCATACAAGCAGGAAAGAGAAAATATGTAGTCGTTATGAGATTTCATCAGGTTTTCACTGAGCATCCAACTGCAGTCACACGCTTCCATGTTTACAATAAAGTGCTGGACTCATGCATGCTCAAAAACTAAAACAGCATACTGTACTGTACTTCCTATATTTTAAAGATAAGAGATAAGAGAAGTATGTTTGCATGCTATTCTATACATAGTCACAGGCACAACAAATGCACATTAGCTGAATTTGTCATGAAATGCATGCTACTCTTCCAATTCCGGTCATATCTTTATAGGAGAAATCATCCATGTAGTATTCAGCTCATCTCTTATTCTCTTTTACATAAAGGATGTTGCTAATTTTAAGTTAGTGCTGATTTTTAGAAAGGGTCATCCCGTATTTGCTGAGGGCTTCGGTTTAGTTTGCTGATAAGAGAAAATACAATAAACAGGCCCTAATAAAAGAAAGAGTCGAGTATGCATGAGATTAAGAGAACAACCCGCAGGTTTGTGTTTATATGTGTGTATGTTGGTTTAGTGCCAGTGGGCATCCACAACATGGCAGACAGCAGCTTATGTTGTGACGCACGATAGTGGCCTCCTTGGTTACTTGGCTCTTTAGTGTGTGTGTGTGTGTGTGTGTGTGAGTCATACACAAGTCATATAGTAAATGCACCGCTAAATTTCCAGTATGCAACATGTTTTTACCATAAAAAGTTACAAATGCAGTTTCTAGATAAACATAATTTTTTTAGCAATTTTTTGCAATTCCAAAACTGGATTATAAATCCACCCTTCACACTCCTTATCCTTGATAAAATCATTGTAATGCATAACAGTGCATTACTGTTTTAACAAACTCTAGTTCTAGATTTCTAAAGTCACTGATTCTCATTCTGTGACTTACAATAGAAGGACAGTAAAATACACAGCAATTGCATTACACAGCTCAGCGTGGGTCACAGAGCCACTGTCAACACAGTGTGTAAAAGCTGATCAATTCAGACAAAGACAGTTAGCGATCGATCAGGCCCCTGGCATCAGGGGTCTCTCCGGCCTGACCTGCAAAAAGCCCATTAAATCAGACTCCTGAAAAAACACATATTAGCACTTTTCACAATATATATCATAGAAAAAATATATAGAGGAATCTTTAAAATCTTGGTAATTTTATGCTAAATATAAAATCATAGATGTCAGGTCATCCTAGGCTTTATAAGCCGAATTACTCATTACTTTTATGCGTAATGTTAGATTTTGATATCTAAAAGTAGCTCTGGGCATCTAAGACATGCTATCTCTCCTATTATAATAATTTGTTACAGAATCTGCTTCTCGTGTTGAAATTTGCATTGCATTGGACCACAGCACACAAGATAGTGTGGCTGACATTTCCGCACCACAATGGACTAAAAATACCCTGAGGTGCATGGACAAGTACAACAGGCCCTAGAGATGATACACAGACCCCAGTGTGACAACAAGCAACAGCAGACTGAAGAAGATGAAAAGTGCTGTCCTGAGGCCAAGATGGTTCACCTCCAATAACACAAACACAAATGAGACACCTAGACATCTGCACTGATATCACAGTATACACACAATCACAACTACACTAAAAAGTGCACATACTGGGGTCACTAATCCATATTTATATTAACTGAATATATCTGCTATTTTCTGAATATTTATAAAGAGGATATATATGTATATAGGCTATGCAACTAAAATATTATTTAGTCATTCTGGTCTAGAATGCATATCTACAAAAAATTACATAAAAGGTGTATTTTGCCATGCATATATCCTGGATCACATAACTAGTCATAAGTAGCACAGGTTTATTTGCAGCAATCGCCAGAAATACACTGTATATGGGTCAAAATTATAGATTTTTATTTTATGCCAAAAATCAGAAGGATATAAGTAAAGATCATGTTTCATATAGTTATTTTGTAAAATTTCCTACCATAAATATATCAAAACTTAACTTTTGTTCAAGTAATATGCATTGCTAAAAACTTCATTTGGACAACTTTAAAGGTGATTTTCTCAATATTTTTTTTACACCCTCAGATAATCAAATGTTGTCCTATCCTGACAAACCACACATCAATGTATTTTCTCGGCTTTCAGATTATGTATAAATCTCAATAAAAAACAATACACTTATGACTGGTTTCGTGGTCCAGGGTTACATGTATGCATACTTTTTATATTTATTAATTTAGCAAACGCTTTAACGACTTACAGTGCATTGCATTCAGGCTAAGCATTTTTCAAAAGTATGTTTGTGTTTCCTGGGAATCGAACCTTTTGCGATGCTAACACAATGCTCTACCACTGAGCCACAGGAACATTACTATGATAGATAGATAGATAGATAGATAGATAGATAGATAGATAGATAGATAGATAGATAGATATAAATAATATAGTATAATAGTATGTAAATGTGCATATAAAATACTGCATATCTATATATATTACTTACATTCAATGTGTGTGACAAATAAAAATCTTGAATCTTGAATATGTAAAACTATACAAATATACCGAGATGCAATTACGCGGATGATGTGCATTATATATGTATTATATACACACTGACACACTCTATAAACATTGTCAGTGTAAGATGCAGTTGCTGTTCACATGCACTGCTGTTCCCAAAGCGGCTTGGCTTTACGCACGGTGCCCGTGAACCCGTTATCTGAGCCCGTGGCCGTGTTAATCGACCCCCGTCACGCAAGGTACAAACTCACCCATAGATCGGTTCCCCAGCTCATGGTTTCCAAGCGTTCTTCGCGTAATAATCCACGATTCGTGCGTTCAGATGAGTGTTTGCACTCCAAACCACACACCAGTGCGTCTCTCGCTCCTCGGCTTGTGCGCGAGTGAAGGCGCCGTGTGTGTGTGTGTGTTTGCGTGGGGGGTGGGTGTGTGTCTCCAGAGGCTTCGCTCACTGACTCTCTGTCTTTCTTCCTGATATGAGAAAGACACCTAAAAAGCAGCGATTCTGCACGCGCGTTTCCTCAAAACGGCACGGAACTGCAGAAGCATGATGTTCAAGTACACAAACACACACACACACACACACTCTCTCTCTCTCTCTCTCTCTCTCTCTCTCTCTCTCTCTCTCTCTCTCTCTCTCTCTCACTCACGCGCGCACGCTCTCTCAGAGACAGACGCAGAGCTCGGGAGCGCGCTTTGCTGCCCCGGTGACAACTGCACTGGCGGGAGCGCGCACGCCGTAGAACGGAGGATTTAAAAAAAATCGATAAGTGATGATAATTCACTCGCTGGACAGATGGCGAGCATTTCAAAACAAAAAGAGCTGTTATTTAACAAGTTGTTATTTCTCATGGTATGCCATGTTCCCTTTTGGGTGCTGAAAAGTGCTTTATAGGCTACATGAATACATATTTCATTAATATTTAAAAAAGTGTGATAATATGATCATGTGACATTTGAAAAAAAAATTCATAGTAAGTTTAATTAGTGGTTTGAATACGATTGCGTTGTCTCATCATAATTATGGAATTAAATTTATGTTTACAATATTAACAGGTATTTGTTATGATCTCTGCAATGCACCTTCATTAACGATGAAATGTAATTTTGACAGGAGCACGTGAATAAAGACGGCTGTCGGAATAAAAACACGCTCGCAGCGACATCTAGTGGACATTACGCCTTCAATGTTTCTCAAGGTCTGCAGAAAACGGAATCGTTTCTGATAATACTGGATTTAAGCATATTGAAGTCAGTGAGATTGATCCACTTGATGCACAGACTTTTTAAACAGCTTACTGTCCTAAATCACTTATTTATCCCTTCAGTTTAGTCCTCTAAAGTGACATTTCAGTCTCTGAGATCATGCTGGTTTTTAAAGTAGTATACTAAATGAAGTCTTACACAGCATTCAGTATCAAATCAGTTTCGGAATTCAGTCAAACCAATAAATTATAAATAAATGTTAACATTGCAAAACTATATTAAAATTATTATATTATTATATTAACTATATATTATATTAACTATATTATTGTAATGATATTATTAATTTAAATATCACTGAAATCTCACATGTGATTATATACGTCTCTCTATCTCTCTCTCTCTCACACACACACACACACACACACACACACGACTTTGTCGTAGCAAAGTCAGAATGACCTCCTCTCCTCGGTTCACAAACGGTAGTACATAAATGCATTGCGGTTCTGTTGTAAGTTATCTTAAAGATTTTCGGAAGGCTTTTGCTATCGTCTAGATACTGTGGTTACTGAAACCACGCCTTCTTTCTTTGTGTGAACATTTGGATGGCATTACACAAATATTTCCACATAGTGATGTAGACATGTGGGGGCCATTTTAGGGGGGCGTGGCAGAGTCTTAACTTTGATAAAGAATATCTCTTTGGATTTGAGACTTTAGTCTTTTTTTAGACTTTAGCAACTTTACAGATCTTCTTCATGCACCAAGAGCTTGTAACACTCCAAAGAGAAAGGAAAAATTGAAATCACATCATATGATCCCTTTAACCTGGGCTGCGTTCAGCCCCGACAAAATGTTGATTAAAGTTTTTTAAGTTGCAACTATGGCAGCTGCGAAGGCCATTCTTTGTGAAGAATTTTTGGAGCCTGATGAAATCAGTATAAATGCTAAATACACTCGATGTTACAGTCACCGCCTTTGCCGTCCAGAATAAAAGAGAACATCCTAATCGAGTTAAGGGATTTGTGGAAACTAGTGTTCCTAATTATTGTGATCCAACATTTCGGAATGAAAAGAAAAAGATTTCAGGTGAAGGATAATCCACTTCTTACCTCCGAGACTGTGTTATGATGACCTTGTTATTTTTATTGTGAGTATTAGGCTTATCATTACTGATGATCATTGTTTTTGTGCTATGATTTTGTAAAATAATTATATAATCAGGTGAGTATTGAAAAGTATATGAAAGTGACACTCCACAATACAATAGCAAAATATATAAATATGTATAGTATTTTTATGTTACAATAAATTAGTGCCTAAGGAAAGGATCAGAAGACATTGCAATTACTAAATGATATTTAGACAGACTTAAAGAAGTTTCAGATCTATACTTGTGCTCTTATTATTTCAGTTAATTTGCTTTTAATGTACATAAACGTAAAAACGATATACTCGCTATTGTGAATTTATTTTGATGTGAATTACATTGTGCAAGCTGTCTCTTTAATACCGTGTGGTTTATATACATGTTGCTGCTGACTGGGCTGACATTTTTGACTGTCCCACCATACACAAGAAAACTTAACTCAAACCCTATCCTCCATTCCCCGTTGCACACTGTTTCCAGGAAACATGTCGGAAACAGTGCAAAACGTTGCTCACTGGTCTGAGCTTGACCGTGCCTCTGGTTTAATTAAAGTTAGAGCTAAATTCTACAGGACAACAGCCTTATACGAGCTCTGAGTTTGGCACTCCAGAATGTAAAATAAAAGTTGATAGACTAGGTTTAAATATGTTATTGTTCTGTTATGTTCTTGTTTGTTTCTACCAAAATATCAGAAAGCATTTTGATTTTTTTGTTGTTTTTAAACCATATTGGCTGGGTAGATAGAGGTGACAAATATCCGCCTGATTTTTAGTGATAGTTATAGTGGCTGTGGTCATTTTTTAACTTAATGTGTGAAGCCAGCGGCATCATTTGCTTCCAGTTATTTTAACTGTGTAAATAAGACGTCTGTTTGCTGATATTGCAGACTGGTATTTGTGGTCATATTATTTGTTTATAATAATCATAAACACTGTTTTGTTTTGTTTTAGCTCAAATGGTTTGCTTGTTCACTGCATTTTGTTATTTTTCTAGTTATTTACAGTGGCAAATGAACTGGAATTTTCGCACATTCACAAATCATGCTTCTGCTTAGAAAAATATGGTGGATGTTAATTTCTTACAGCTGGAATAGTTTGTTCATATTTTGTTTCAGAAATGTTATCAAGAAGCAAAGGTTTTTATACAACCAGAAAAGTTGGAAACCGATTCTAGCAAATCTACAATGTGTGATTTGTTAATTCTCTTGATTTAACAGACAAATGTTCAAAGAAAAGCTCTCTACTGTTTTCACTGACCAACTCTGTTTTGTATTTTGTAAATATAAACAAATCTCACTTGATACAAGATCTGACCCGCTCAGCAGTCTGTGGTCATCTTATTCTCTCCTTATGAAGTGCCGTATATTTTCAATAATGACATGCAGATCATTGTTCTATTCACTTGATTATTCTAGAATTTTTTAAAACAATATGATATTCAAAAAAAAATTGCCTATTATTTTGCATTGTATTTATTTATTTACTTATTTATTTATTTATGCTGCATTCATCCAACTTTGTTTATATTTACAAAACAATTTAAGTTGGTCAGTGAGAACACTGTACATATTTTCTAGTTTATGTTGTATGCTGCTTTATACAGTCTGTGGCTTAAACAGTCCAGTTCGCCTTAAATATTTTATTAAATAGTTTAACCTGCCTTTTAAACAAGTCAGTAAGGAAAGTAGTACAAAAAGACACTTTGTTACTTCTATAGTGAATTTTTTTTATTTTAATATAAATATGTTTATAAAACATGTAAGCATTCATTTATAATACTTCAGAAGACTATACTGATGTCCCTGTGTGCATCCTCTAACACAGCATGTGTCCACAAATACTATATTTGAAGTGCTCCTACAAATGTATGCATTATAAATCCACAATAGTTCAATGTATCTGTAATTGAATGCACAAATAAATCTGTGTCATGTGCATAATGTACTTCAAAACCATACATTCCAGCTGATATTTGCACAACAAACAACATAATTTATATATTTTGCATGCACTGATTTATTTAACAAGATAAAATAAATGTTGAAAAATGATTCGATTTACAAAATTGAAATGCTCTTTGTAGAGATTTACAAGAAACAACATAAATTTCTCCTTAACAATACACATTTGCAACACATTTACATGTTCATGTTTGCATTGCAAATGTTTTAACGAACATGAAAAATGTGAGTTTGAAGGTGATACTGAACATCTCCTTGAGTCTCATCCAAAGTGAATATAAAAACTTATTTAATTTGCTTGCATGACTGACTAACATACAGGATGCAACAGGGCTGAAAGCAAACAATAGAAAAAGAAATTGCCACATACAGTATGATCTGTATTTCTGGTTGTGATTCTAGTTCTTAGCTGTGTTTAGTCCCAGTTTCTATAGTTTGTATAGTTACTCACTGATTCATTGTTTAGTCTCATCTGTTCCTTTTGTCCTCCCTCAGTATTTATTTTTCCCTGTGTGGTTCAGTTCTAACTGTTCTTGTTGTAAGGTTTGGCTTGCTGCACTCCTGTGTTTCAGTATGGGTTTTGTTTTCGAATGTGACAGAAAAACAGACTTGAAACATGGATCTAACAGTGGTTCAAACCTCTTATCCAAGAGGGATTGTTTTCTCGAGGATCACATGAGTGTCTTTTTAAGATCTGGTGGTAATGTCACCAATCATCTGTAATGGATTCACGAATCTGCTGTTGTTTGCAGTCAAGGAAGATATAATGATGATTCCGAGTGGTTTTGAGATTTTGAGCTTCAGAGTTTTTGCATTCCATTCAACTGTATAGAAACAACTTTGCTGTTTATTTAAATAAAAAGTACCAAAATGTAAAGAGCATTAAAAAATCTATCACATAATATAAATACGTTGTCACTGAATAAGAATATGTGAATAACTCAATTTTGACAAAAAATGTCAGATAGAACCTTATAATTCCAAGGGGATGATACAGGCATCCTACTTTACTAAAAGCTAAATATAGGACATCTTATAAAATATTTAGGAGTATAAAAATGTAAAACAGTGTGTTCAGGTGAAAATCATGCTAATGAACTACATCTATTGTAATCCTTTAACGTTTAGCTCATTATAACACTGTTATGTATTTAAGTGAAAAGATCATAGAAACTTATATTGACCTGGTGTTTCAATAACATTCGATCCTCAACTAAAGATACACTCTTAAAATTAAAGGTGCTTCACGATGCCAAGAACCTTTTTGTCTAAATGGTTCCAGAAAGAACATTGATGAAGGTATATCAGATTATAAAAAGGTAAGACAGATAGTTCTTTAAAGAAACTTTGACTGAATGCTTCTTTGTGGAACCAAGAATGGTTCTTCTGTGCCATTGCTGTGAAGAACCTTTTAAGCACCTTTATTTTTAAGAGTGAAGGCAATACCTGAATCACTCAACAATTTATGTATGACTTCTTCAGAACATAAAAAGATTCTTTGAAGAATAATGGAGGACAGAAAGCATTGAACCCATGACTTTCATTTTTTTGACAAACTCATTTTAGGATGGTTGGTTTAAGTAGTTATAATTCATTAAACCTCCCTTTATAATTAAATGGCATGTAAATGATGTAAGCTAAAGTTTCATTTTCTAGTAATGTCTACTTTAACCTTTCATTTTCTCATTAAGACCTTCCCCTTTGAAAAGCTATAAATGAGCGCTGAAACAGGTGTCACTTCACTCACCTCCTGATCAACGATGGATCTGCAAATCTCAGCTTTTCTTCTGTTCCTTCTGTTCACTGCAGGTACAAAACAAATTATGTTCGTAATGTTTCTGGATACAAATGCAGATCACTAACATCTCTCTCTCTCTCTCTCTCTCTCTGTGTTTTATTTCTAAAGGACACTCTCTCAGCTGTTATGAGTGCTCAGGTCTGTTGGGCTCTTGTGCAAGTCAAAATGTAAAAACATGTCCCAGTGGACGTTCGAAGTGCATGAGTTCAACAACGGTAGTAAATGTTGGTAAGTACAATATGATGGATTGAAATTCACTGATAACTGATGGAGATGCTGGTGTTTTTTTTTTTTACTGCTGCTGCTACATTTGAAATGTCTTACAGAACTGCTGAATTCCTCACAGAATTTATGATTTTAATCACGGAATATTCAATTTATATTTCTGTTACTTAATTTGTTTCTCTCAGTTTTTTATGCACAATATCATTTATATTAAAATTTAATTAACTGAGATTTTATCAAATGGGAAAATGCTACATTTTGATGTTTCTGAGTTAATTTTCTGTCAAAATAATGTGTGAAACTGGTCTTTCCTGAATCACTCATGTTTTAGTTGGCAGTGGTACTAAAGTGAAAGCTAAAGACTGTATTGCTGACTGTGTAAGTGGATCCATGAACATCGGTGTTGGAAAGACATCATTTGCGTGCTGTAACACAGACCGGTGCAACTTCCAAGACGCTCCAGGTATCATGCTTTACTGACCATATGCAAAAAATTAAATAAATAAAATAAATCCTTAAAGTCAACTCTCATTTTACTTCCAAAAAGAAAAAGAAAAAAGGGAAAAACCAATTATACAATACGGAGTGCAGCTTGTCATTTGTGATTTGATTTAAAGGAGCAGCTAACAGAGTGTTATTTCATTACATGTTTATATTTTACACAGAAGATAAGACAGTGCATGTTTTTGTCCTGTAGATCCCTCTATTGTCCCCAACGGAAAGATGTGTTACTCCTGTGATGACAAGAGCTGCTCAAACATATTGAAGTGTTCAGGGAGTGAAGACCGCTGCTTTAAAGCCTCAGGTGAGAATCTGGGAAAAAAACAAGTCATTATTTTTGTCTCTCTGATGTTTGAGATCACATACAGATCACATTTACCAGTTTCCAGCTCAGACTAACCTCTCTTTTCTTTCTTTTCATCAGGGACTTTAGGTGGCCAGTCAACAGTTGTAAAAGGCTGTGTCTCTAAATCTATCTGTGATGCTGAAACATCGGTTAGAGATATTCAGGAAGCCTCGTGTTGTTCAGGGAATCTGTGTAACGGTGCTCAGAGCGTCTCTCAGAGCTTCCTGTTCCTCTGCTGTTCTCTGCTCTCCTTCATCCTCCTGCACTGAATCCAGCAGATCTTCACATCTACAATCAGACACACTGCACTGAATATAGAGCTTGTGCTTTCTCTGTACTGTGTATCATTGGTGCCTTTCTAGTTTTTGCGGTGACATTCTGATGTGACATTTTGAATTAAAACACTACATTTAATACAGCTCGTCATGCTGTAAAAAAAATAAATAAATAAATCATTACTACAAAACTTTTTGTTTTAATTCTTAAACTAATATATATATATGATCATTATGTTCAGAATAAGCATGTGTGATAATTATCGAATTATTCAAACAAGATAAACTCTTTAACTTTTATTTTGAGGTTTGTTTATATAACAATATCCCACTAAAAGGAGTGCTGTTCAGTTACAGATCATAAGTAATAAAGGAAATATGGTTGCACTTTATTTTACAGTACGTGTACTAACATGTACTTATAGTGTACTTACAGTGTATTTATCTAAGAAAGTTCTGGTAACACAAGGTAACTACATGGGGTAGGTTCAGGGTTAGTACCTAGTTATTACATAGTTATTTTAATTACTATAATAAGTACATAGTATGTACATGTGGAACAGGACTGTAAAATAGATAGGCCTATGTTGAGAAGTAATATTTAGCAAAAATATTATATATACATATAGTCTTGCCTCACAGACATTAGAAATATCTCTTTAGAAAGCTTGGATATAAATGTATAACTAAGGAATTAAAACATTCTAGGCAGGTGGGTGGTAAAAAAAATATAAAAATATATGGAGTAGCCTACAGTAGTAGCCTAAATGTTACATGTAAAGTATTATTCAGTATAGGCTATTGCGTTTATTGGCAAAATATAGCCTAAATGATTGGCAAAATGATAATTGAAATAACAAAAGAAAAAACATATATACTATAAACAATGATGAAATGTAATTTGGGCAGGAGCATGTGAATAATGACAGCAAAGCTTGCAACGCCATCCTGTGGAAAGACGGCTTTAATGTGAGAACAGAGAGATCAATAAATGATTTAAGCAGATAATAAATCATTCAGAACTAATGTTACAGTTTTAGGTTTTATAATATAGGGCAATATGACATTTTAATGTAATCTTTGAGATGGTGGCATTTAAGGAGGTGACCTTAGAACTTCCCTTTTAACTTTAGTTATTGACACAAGATCTTGTTTCTGTCCATGCCAAGACACAAACATACATGCTTTTCTTGAATCAGCTGCAGAATGTTTGAGCCGATTAATGATCTGAAAACTACTAATATTAGGATTTAACCACTATAATTTTTTTAAGTCTGTTGTCTATACAATCAAATCTGTTTGACTCTTTCTTTGTCAGCGAGAAAAAAAAGATGAGCTGGAGTCTTGACCTGAATATGTAATCGAGGACTGATTCTTGATCGAGGACACTTAAACAGGTTTCAGTAATTGTATTTCTGTGGCTATTTCATACATTTTCATTTTTTTCTCAGAAAATGCATGATTGTCCCCAGCTCGAAAGAAAATGTTAACTGTAATAACTGCCACTTTAATATCAATAATAAAAAATGCTAAATGATATGCAGTATAATGTGAGTTCATAGAACTTTACACTGTAGCAAAATTGGTTTTTAACACAAAGTGGACTGCATCTTCAAGGTGGACATATTTTGGGGGGAGGGATATAATTTCGTTGTTTTTCATCATTAAATTGTAATTTATTTTTAAATCAGCCTTCACCTTTTTTGACTGCATCTGATTAAGCATTGTACTTGTCCATCACTTATTCGTACTATTTTTCATGTTTTCAAGTGTTTGTTTGTTTTTTGTGTTTTTTGTTTTTGTATAATTATGATTATATATGGGCCTATTACCGTTTCAAGGTTTACCGTGATTTGACAATTTCACGGTTTCAAAACCACTAATATTTTCCATGATACCGTTCCTGCGGTGTGCGCTGTTTTCCATGTCTCCTGGTTGACTGAAAGAGGAATCCCTCAGACCTAGTGTAGAAAAAAGAGAGTAAAACTGACCCCTCCTCCTCCTGTTGGTGCGAGCGGTCACAAATCAAAGAAAAAAATAAACAAATTCTACTGTTTCTAATGTTCTGTATATTACAAATACATTAATATTGAAGAGCCTTAATAAATATAGTTCATCATCATCAAAGAAAAGGTGTCAGATAAAATGACATTGGCAGCCGACAAAAGGGGGCTCTAATGAAATCTATTTTTCCTTAAACTGATGAACTGCCCGCAGTGTATTTTATTACGACCCGCTGGATAAGTTTGGACTCGGTTGATCAATTTTAAAATATTTGAAATGTAAGTCAGGTCGGTTGGAAAGCAAGACTGCGTTCAGTTTAATACTATCTCCAGCCATGAGAGGTCGCTAGTTTCCAGCCGCTCCACGTATTAATTTCAGTGTTTTTATCAGGCGGGAAGGAAGTCTGTTGCTGAGTCCCAATTCGCCTACTTATACTACGACCTAAAAGTATGTACTTTTTTTGTGAGGGAAAAGTACATACTTTTGAGTGTGTAGCAAAAGAGTATGCACGCTCTGGGACATACTTCGATGACGTCATGCAACATGAACGACAACGTTGTTGACTAGTCACGCACACCACAACTGTTAACGTTTCATTCATTCTTTATGTCCAATAAAATTTTATTTACTATTCCCATAATTTTTTCTCATCGTTTTTTTTCACAATACATTTTACTATGTGTGCTTCTACCAAGTTGAGGAGTGAGGAAGCAGGGCTGCGTCGTCGTAGAACCAAACGCAGGTCGTTTGTGAGGCGGCTGGTTCTGACGTTCATGTGCAATGTGTGTAACGAAATAAAATATAACTTTAATTAGGGTTAAACATTTGAATTCTTACACTTAAAAGCTGAGGGCGCATCTCCGCTGCTGCACCCGGCTGGCATGTTTACATCACCGCAAAGCTCCTCCCTCCCGTACGCAATGGGTTGTGGGCAATATTAGCACTTAGAGTGTGCATTGATCTGCACTTCGAATTCTAACCGGAAATAGTACAGAACAGAACATCCGGGTATCTTTGGAATACTATTTTCAACATACTACGATTTGGGACGTACTAATTCTAGTTTCCCATACTATTTAGGACGGATAGTATGCGTATTGGGACTCAGCATGTCAGACAGGTTGCTGACGTCATCAAGCTTAGTTTTACGCTGAGTCCCAATTCGCCTACTATACGACCTAAAAGTATGTACTTTTTTTGTGAGGAAAAAGTACATACTTTTGAGTGTGTAGCAAAAGAGTATGCACGTTCTGTGACATACTTCGATGACGTCATGCAACGTGAACGACACCGTGGTTGCCTAGTTACGCACACCACAACTGTTAACGTTTCATTCATTCTTTATGTCCAATAAAATTTTTATTTACTATTCCCATCTTTTTTTTCATCTTTTTTTTTCGCTGCTACATCCGGCTGCCATGTTTACACCACCGCAAAGCCATCGCAAAGCTCCTCCCTCCCGCACACAATGGGTTGTGGGCAATATAAGCACTTGGAGTGTGCATTGATCTGCACTTTGAATTCTAACTGGAAATAGTAGACCATCCGGGTATCTTTGGAATACTCTTTTCAACATACTACGATTTGGGACGTACTAATTCTAGTTTTGCATACTATTTAGGATGGATAGTATGCGAATTGGGACTCAGAATGAGTCTGCGCATCAGAAACGGAAGTGCTAAAAAACCAGGCGGCAAGGAAGTCGACCGGAAGTTGAAGTCGGCTGCGTGCCGACATCTTGTAGCAGAACTTCACTTGCGTTAGCATTCCCATTGACTCCCATTCATTTTGGCGTCACTTTGACAGCGAATATCTTTACATCTGAGGCGTTTAAAGACTCTGTTTGTCCATTATTTATTTCTAAAGATACACGACAATGTATAAAGGGCTCCATTACCTTCTATGTTACATTATGGCCCCGTAGAAACAGTTTTTGTAAAAAATAGGCTAACGATTGCGTCATAACCACTCGTCTCTCTGTCGCATTACCGTACAGACAGGAGGAGAAGCTCGCAGGCAATTAACTTAATATGGCGTACTGGCGTTACATTTTAAAATACTATAAAAAATAATTAATCAGAATACTTACTCCTGCTCACTCACGCCAAAGCACTCCCCGCTCAAGCTCGCCGTCTCTGCAAGATTAACGATGGCAGTTTGCACGCACAGCTACTAGAAGATTTACATCTGGCAGACAGTTTGCTGACGTCGTCAAGCTTCGTTTGAGTCTGCGCGTCAGAAACGGAAGTGCTAAAAACGCTAAAAATGGGCTTCAATTGTCTCAGTTGAGTTCCAATGGGGTCCTGTGTCCATTTCTTTTACTGTCTATGGTTTTTATACAGTCTATCAATAGGACGTGCACTCTAATGTGAACATACAATAAGATTAGCAAATAAAAAATGGAAAACTGACCATTAAAACAGCATTTTCCAGTCAAGTTGGTAAACAGATTATCTTTTTACCAAGTTCAATGATTAATTAGCTTTTTCAATAAGCCCTCTGCTATTTTTGCTACATATTTTTAAATGTGAACCAGTGGTTTGACAAAAAGCTAAAATAGTTTTAAAATAGTTTAAAGGCTGAAATGTGAAGTGCAGGTCTTAAAGGTCTTTATAAAGCTCTTAAATCCTGATTAACATGACACACACACACACACACACACACAGAGCGAGAGAGAGAGAGAGAGAGAGAGAGGTGAATGCTCAAATTGAAGAATTCTGTTGTTTCAGGTTTCTGGATTCTAGGGTTATGCTTATTATTGTCATATTATACATTTTGCATTCTTCTCTTTTTCTATTGATTTCAAATATTTTAGTTAATACAATAATACATTTATTTCAATTTCCTACAGAGATTAAAAAAAATAGAAACCATTACATAATTTGTAATGGTTTTACTTGTTATAATGAAACTAATGGAAACTGTAATGATGCCTGTAGTTCTCTACTGTTAATTGGTCTCCTTCTGTTAGTGGCTTTTGTTAAAACCATTAAATCATAATGTAATATGTCCCAAAAAACACATAACATGATACCATTATTTAATTGTTTTAATGGTTACAAATTGATGGTTTTGGTGGGCTTATTTTGGAGAAAATCCAGGGCCATATTTCACTCCCCGTCCGTCTCTGATGACATTGTGCCATGCAAGGTCTTTTTTGAGATTGTCAGTGGGGTACGGTTGAGACAGTGTATCACATACCCAGATCGGTGTCCTATTGGGTCACATGCCGTTTAGTTGTGCAGTGTTATGAAAATAGGTAAAATGTCACATTTACACACAAACTACTCAAATTGTAATAAACATGGACACATTTTCTAACATGAACGTTAAAAGGTTAACATAGTATTTGAAGAAATACACAAGCTGGTACAGTTGATACACCCCTTGTAGGTTACTATGTACAGTCACAGTTTAAACATAGAAAATAAAATGCATATTCAGAGGATGTGTGTATTTGTGTACTGGTATTAATGGGGACCAAATGTCCCCACAAGTAACACCAGTAAATTCTAACCTTATGGGAAAAATTTCCCATAAGTCCCTATGAGGAAACAAGCTTATAATTCATACAGAATGATGTATGTAAAAATGCAGAAAGTTTAGGGGTAGGGTTATAGAATATACAGGTATGTATATTTTTATTTTACTGTTATGTTTCTTGTGTTAAATATTTATTTCTATTCTGTTTAAATAAATCTGAATTAAGATACCAGAGCAACCAACAAAAACACTTTAGTTTCATATGATGTGAGGCTTCACATGAGATACTTCATAAAATCAATAGCTCAGCACTTATATTAAGTGCATATAATTAATAGTTTATATAAAGAGCAATAAGTACAAACAAATACAGTGGCATAAAGGACATCTAATATAAACATAAAAATAAAACATTCATTGTGTGAGCCTGCTTTCTGGGATTGATAATGAAATGAAAGTTGAATAGAAATGTTGTGTGTTTAACACAGGGACAAAAGAGCGCCTCCCAAGCGTGTAGCAATGAAGGCTACAAACGTTGCTTAAGATGGTGAACAAACCCATGTCACGTGCTTGAAAGTTCTAAGAAAAATGAGAAAGGCCTAAAATCTGAAAGCAAAAGAAAACAGATTATTTACGATTATAATTTTCACTAATGATGAGGTTGGAAAAAACTTTTTGTCATGAATTCATCAATAAGGGTTAATGTAATAAAATACTTACAATCTGGTTTCAGTTTCTCCATGCTGTTGCATCTAAGTTTCAGAGTATTAATTGCTCTTAACTGTGACTCTTTCTGTTTGTTCTCCATCTGTATCCTATTATCGTTCACACTTTTCTGATGCTCAGAATGCTGTATGCTGGACTTTATGCTCTCCTCACCTTTCCTCAAAATGTCCATTTGACATTTTTCTGTTTTAAATAAATATTACATCAAATTTAGCAATAATGCAGCAACTGAGTATGTTTTTTGTTTACACTGTAAAAGGAAAAGCATGGCAACATATGTTAATTTAACTATTCTAATTAATTAAACCAATTTCAGCTTCGTTTTTTTCAGTTATACCATTTTAAACTTGATTTTATTTAAATTAAAGGACTTATACAGCCAATTTATACAATTAAAAAATCTGAAGCAGCATGATACAGTTGTATAATATCCTAAAATATTTCTCATATCCCATGGGTCTCAACACAATATAACATTTTCTATAAAACTGAGATATTTAAATTATAGATTTATGAAGTACATAAGGTTATAGGGCAGGTTATGTTCTCAATCTCAAATACAATAGCAGATAAGCATAGCAAAACAGTTTTAAATATGGACAAAAACAGATTGAAGAGATTTTAAGTTTTGAAGATAGACTTTTGGATATCTATATAGAGTGAAACAGTTGGGTTCCAGAAGTAAAAAAAGAAAAAAGAAATTCAGTCGACCTTGAACACTAAACTGTAAAAAGGAAATGAGCTCCAAGGTTTCAATCTACTTCTGCTTAAGCCACCATTTTGCATTAACACAAATTCCAGTTACAGCACATACAGCAGTTTAATCATGCGAGTCTTGGTATATCATGTGAGAACTCTCAACATTTACTTCATACCAAATTCAGCACTGTTCTAATCTATTCCAAACACCAAAAATAGTAAAAAAAAAAAAAAAAAACATCTTATAAATACACTCACCATCCATTAATCCCTTTTGCTGAGCTTTCGCCAGATACTTTATCTCTCTGAGATATTTCAGAGATTTGAAACATTTCCACCCAACAGATGCCATGGAGCCTCTCAAACGAAGAGCATACAGCAAGATGTGTTGATGTTAAACAAGCAATATGGTTACCGGTAGCTACAACCTGTTTTGAGATGAAATAAACAAACACACAGACTGAAATCTTACCATTATAACACTAAAACTGAAAGTAAAAACATATGATGTCTGCTAAATAAATGTGATTCATTTTCTGTTATTATATTGATTCGAATACCAGTCTACAGGTAAGGACACTCAAGAAACAGATATTAAAGTTCAGAAATGTAAAAATTGTATTAATGAATTCTTTCAAGTAACTTTTCCTCGCTTTTAAATAGCTTATAAATGCGTGCGCGTTATACTTTAACTTTCGAATTGGTGGCAATTGCTTGAATAGACATATATATATATATATATATATATATATATATATATATATATATATATATATATATATATATATATTTTTTTTTTTTTTTTTTTTTTTTTTTTTTTTTTTTTTTTTTTAAATAACAGACCTTTTATTAACATAACGAATAAAAATACCACCATGCATGCTGAAAAAAATTAAAATCGGCAGATTGTGGACACAAACAAATAAGAACCATGTCGTTTACTGCTTAGCCAATAATTTTAAGCCAATAAACGAATAAGAAAAAAATTACCTTAGCCTACATAAATGACAAGTCAGTCTAAAAAAAACCCGGTAGCGCGGGTCTAGGAATGTTGTCTTGCGCTTAAACTGAGGCTTGCTTCTGGCAGAGCTTCATATTTCTCGTCTAAAATAAATATGATGCCAGCTTTCAGGTTGGCTGTCAATTGTCCATCCTCATTCGATGGGGCCAATGTGTCCTTTTTAATGAGACGCAGCACAGGGAGAAGAGACGACGCGATTATGATCTGTGATCATGTGACTGTCTCTTGGCACGAACCATAGCTGCGTTCAGTTCTTAATTATAGTGTAATATAGTGTAATTCAAATAAATATTTAAGAAAAAACGAATACTTTAAACAAATCAAAACGACAGTGGGGACAGTGTAACTGTGGGAACGTGATGTAACATGACGTCATCATGGCTTAAAACCGGTAACACCGGTCACACACCTGTTCATCACAACAAGCCTAGACCTACAGGTTCAAAACAAGACCGCTGCCACTTAAAATAATAAATAAAAATATATTTAAATAGAAAAGTTATTTAAATTGTATCTTTTTACATTTATTTATTTTACAATATACAATTTTGACAGTATTCTTGAGCAAATAATTGCCTTAAAGGGCACAGAAATGAAAAAAAAAAAAAACTTGATATGGTGAAATTAAATTCGCGCATAATATTGTACATACCTCAAAAGAATATAAATTGCGAGAAGATCAGAGAAACGACAACCTCTGAGAATTATATCGTCGTCTACTCACCGTCACTGCCGTGTGAGAGCTGTTTACTGGACGACGTTTCCTGTAAGACTTACAGAGCTCCAGCTCTTCGTGAAAGTATTAATTGGCGGACCTTTGTGTGTAAACAACCAGGCTCTGGGCGCTATTGCCGTGTTACTGGTTCTTACACGGTAAATAAATCACGCTGCGTCTACTGGTGACGTTTCAGAAAATGAACATCAGTATCAGAACCAGAAAGACCTGTCCTGCTACGTTTACACATACAAGGAATCTTTTTGGTGACAAAAGCTTCCACAGCACACACAGTGACAGGGTCAAAACATAGATAACTAAAAAAAAAAAAAATAGGGTAAGTAAAAAGGAAATAATATACAAAAAATATACAAGAAAGTAAACAGATACTAAGTAAATATATAGTATTTGTGTGAACAGGTGTTATGTACAAATGCAAGGAAATGTAAAAAAAAGAAAAAAAAAAAAAGAGGCTTATGTCTGTTAAATAAAAACATTTACAAATAGGGTTGTATATTACATATTACCAAGTGAAATGTTCATAAAATGGAATAACTGAGGGAAAAAACTATTTGTATACCTGCATGGCTGTCCTTACCCTACCTCGCACCGGGCCCTGCATCAGCTTGGAACAGCCCCTGTATGCAGCGCTGTCCTGCTGCTCTGTGCTCTGTAGAACTGACCAGACAACAACAGTTCAAAAAGGGAGTTTGCTGGGTGCAAGGGGTCCAGAATGATTTTGCCAGCTCTTTTGCTCACTCTAGATGAGTACAGTTCTTGGAGGGAAGGGAGAGTTGTACCAGTGATTCGCTCAGCAGTCCAGATTTGTTTATCAAATTTGAACCCAGACTTTTTTATTTATTTATTTATTTTTTCATTTTGGAGTTCCCAATTTGCACTGTATTCATCTATTGTAAACATCATAAAGATTTTTTTTTTAAATACTCACCGTCCATCAAATGCTTTCAATAAATGCCTATGTTGCCCCCATAGACTTTGCAAAAATAACCACGTTACCTTACTAAAGGAAAGTTCATTATATCCATAGACATATCACACTGCTTTAAAATAACGACTATGCGCCACAAAGATTGTTTTATGTACCCATATAGACCATTACTAATTGCAGTTATCAGGTTACATGAAATCTCATTAATTTTACAATAAACATAAAGAATCCAGGTTTAGATGTTGTGTGTTAAACAAATGATAAATTTAACTCAGATGGCCATATCGTTTTAAAAATGTGTAAAAAAAATCAGCATTTTAATACCTTAAAAAGAACAAAATGAGCTTACGATAGAATTAAATCCACCTTCTGACTGATAACTCTACTTTTGTCTGCTGGTTTTTATTGTGAGCTCGAAAGAAAACAATTAATTAAATCATTATATTACATTCATTAATTAATTAAGTTAATTATGTGTGAAGGATTTGTTTATACTTAAACACATAACACAAGCACTAATATTTAATAGTATTTAAATGTTTGTTTTTTGAAACAGTGTTTCTAAAAAATATTTCCATTTGTTTTGTAAGTTTGGTCTGAGTTCTTGATGCTTTTAACAACAAATATGACAATCACAGCAACACTGAAAGGCTTCAGTAAATTTAGTTTGTCACTGTCCTCTATTTATTTCAAGATGGTCGCAATTTCTAAAAGTTTGAGCACATCAGTTATTAATAACTTAAATTAGGATTCAATATAATATTAAGTTCCTTTTTCTAAGTTGATTAAAGCTAAAAGTCTGACTTCTTAACCCAATAATCAGCAGATTAGGGGAACTTGAGCAGGTTTAAATACGGACTACAAAGTACGGATTTGTTTAACCTTGACTTTAAGTCTTTATTGCCAGCAAGTTGTAAATTCTTATGAACATACACAACTGGGTTTATTTGTGGGTGATATTTCATCCAGAGCCAACCACACATTTATTTTAGGTGTTGAAACAGAATCAGTTATCTCCAGAAATCACAAAACAAGGTTGGTAAACGTGGAAGGATTTATTAGTGTAATTTACTTACAAGTAACTTGTACACCAATATCCCAACACAAACACATGATCTTACAAATAAAAACATCCTTTAAAAAAACTAAATGAACAATATCATCTGAAATGATGATTAGCAGGTGTTTAAATAACGGTTAATGGCTCTCTCAGACTAAACATATTTTCAGAAGTATTTTCAATGGGAAAAGCAGACTTATCTCCAACACTACACTGAATCTGTCTGAAAACATAACGCACACTTATTATTTTTTCTCCCACAGTTCACTGGCAGCACAATAAACTCATGCTGTTTTTCTGGATCAGCTCAGTATGGATTCAGTAATTCATATAAACTGAACTCATCTCATCAATGATCAGTATTTTTTGTAATCTAGATGTTAACACTAAACAACAGGAACTGTGTCTGCCTGCTCTACTGATGACCAACACAACACTGTGATGAAACAATAACTCAAGATATACGTGAAAATGTCTTATATTTTGTCAGCAGCTGGCTGGATGAATCAAAAAACCCTTTCGAACTCTGATTGGCTGGTGGTGGCAGGGTTTCTGTTCTGATTGGCTGGCTGCTGGGGCATGTGACCTCTCCTGCGTGGCGGCGCCAGGTACTCAAACATGGAGGTGTTGTGTGTGGAGAGCATGTTTTTGAGGTCAGAGGGCATGGGGTCGGACCAGAAGAAGTCGTGGTTGAGAGCGTCGTCGCTGTCTATTCTCTGAGCCGGATCCAGAACCAGCAGTCTGTCGATGAGGTCCAGAGCGTACGGGTCTTTCACATAAGCCTTCAGTCTGTCCTTCACCTTACGCTTCTGACCCTTAGGAAGCTCCATCTTCTGATACAGCTCATACTTCTTATCCACACCGGGCCAAACCTGAGACAGCACACAATACAGATGCATGAATAAAACTTTAATATGAAACATGGATTCTAGTTTTACATTTATGATTTTTGTTTTATTAAATATGCAAATAAACATTATTTTAAATAAATATTTAAAAAGCCAACTTGAATTTAAGTTCTATATTTATGATTTTTACTATGATTTTTTGTTGTTGTTAAATATATACATTAATTCAAATGAATACAGAACATGAATTCAAGTTTCATATTTATGCTTTTTGTACTCATTTTGTGAAATATGCAAACAGGCTTAAGCTTCATATTCATGTTTTTGTATTCATTTCATGATAAATTTAAGTAAAAAAAAAACAGAAATTCCCAGTTTCATATTTTTTCTTTTTGTAGTTATAAAAAAAAAAAAAAAAACTAGGATGTATTTGTATAATAATGCAATTTTAGCTCTTCCTTATATTAATTTGACAGAAACAGATCAGAAGTAGACACTTTAGGGTGCTTTCACATCTCTAGTTCGATTCATTTGGTCTGAACCAAGGGCAAACAATTATACATTGTAGCATTTTTCAACTTTTTTGGTTCCTTTTCACACCACACTGATTGTTTTGGTCCGAACCAGTTGAAACGAACCAAAATGCAGACACATGACAACATCCACATCACTCATTGGCCATGACGTATTTCCTAAACTGCTTTTTGATTGGTCAGAATTTACGTGCGGGAAAATCCCAACATAAGAGGGAAAGCCAGCAAACAACATGGAGACAACACAACTATGGAGAGACGACTGCGCGGGCTGGTTTTGTCCCTGGCCATAATCTATTACATTGAGTGTATACACCACAATATGCAAACAATACATTTCTATAATGAAGCGCGGATGCAGCTTGAAAACAACGTTCTAATGCACTGCAGTGCAAACGGCGAGCGGGAATCGCTCGTAACTTCAAGCGGAGACGTGCATTAATTCTTCTTAACTCTGACATGCTCATGGTCATCTGACCAAATTTCTATGAGGCTCCGCACCTCCTCACTACTCCAAGTTTGTCCACGGGCTGCCATGCCAAAGTGCATACTGTCAACAAACACTTCCTCATCTCATAGTGCACAGCGCAGCTGACTATGGCAGCTGGTTTAGTCCAAATATTATCAGTACTTTTTGCAGTTGGGTCTGTTCGAGGTCGGATCACGTTCTCACCACAAACAAACCGCTCCAGAGTTTGTTTGCAAGTGTACCGAGACCACCTCTTCAAGCAGGTCTCGGTACGCTTGTTTGGTCCCCCTTTGGTGCGCACACCCGAGTGCGATTGCTGCTTTCACACCTGCTCAAACGAACCGCACCAAAGGGAGAAACGAACTCTGGAACAATTCAACCCAACTAAATGAGGCAGGTTTGAAAACACCCTTAGACACATTTGAACATGCAAACATTTAAAACAACATTTGTGATCTGACCACCCAAAGTAGATGTATAAACCATGTGTAAAGAGGTCTAAAGCCCAGTTGTGTGTGTGTTACCTCAGGAGTAACAGAGCCACACAGCTGGCTGATGAGGGTGAGCTGGTGCTGTTCTGTGTTGCCCTGCATGATGGGGCTCCTGGTCCACATCTCTGCCATGATACACCCTCCACCCCACAGATCTATGGGAGGCCCGTAGTCTCTCTCACCTGACAAAACAACAAATACTCACAGTGAAAACCCAATCATTATATCCCACTGCAAGTGTTTAAGATGTATTTCACTTACCCAGCAGCAGTTCAGGTGGACGGTACCACAGTGTGACGACCCGGTTAGTGTAGCGGTTCCCCTGACTGTTCTTAGCCAAACTGAAGGCTCTGGCCAATCCAAAATCAGCCAGCTTCAGAACGCCTTCTCTGGTGATCAGAACATTGGCCGCTTTCATGTCTCTGTGGAGGATCTGACACAAACACACCAAACACTCAGTCTGAGACTGGAAGCATCACAGAGACAGCCCAGGGTCGTTTCTTAGTCACGTTAACATCAGATAATCTGTGAATGCTAGCAGGCAAGCAGTAAGCATCACACTATCTTACCTTGTTTCTGTGTATGTAGTAAAGTCCGTTCAGCAGCATCTGCATCACCTTCTTGATCTCAGCCAGAGTGAATTTAACATTAGCGTTGCTCAGCAGTCCAGCGAGGTCGTGCTCACAGAAATCAAACACTAGATAGATGCTGCCCTTATAACGGTTAAACTGAGTGGCTGGAGAGGAAGAGAGGAGAAAAATAAACTGTTATAATAATCCATAATCCTCATGTCAAAAGCAAGACGTCATGTAATTTAACACATTGTCTATTAGTTACACGGACCCAACACTTTTTGAACAATGAATTTACATGATTACTATGATTGTAATGATTATTATGATTGTCTAGCTGATGATATTTCAGCAGAATGTCTTTGACTTTTAAAATTTTTACTAATTTCAATGACTTTTTCGGGTCTAAAATTCACAATTTAAAAATTCCTTTATATTTCCAGTTTGTCTATGACCGCGAGAATGTGGACATAAAGACATTAACGGTTGTAAAGCCCCATTTGCATGTCAAAAAAACAGCCATGCCATGCATTTCATGACAGCAGACACACACACACACACACACACACACCATGGGAAGATTCAAATTAAATACGGATTGTGTAGGTCATCCTCACCTTTTGTCCTGCAGATCTCAATGAGGTTCACCACATTCTCATGTTTGAGCAGCTGCAAGATCTTGATTTCCCTCAGAGCTGTGATAGGAAACTGAGGAGAAGAACACAAAGACGCTTAAATGTGAGACATCTGCTTTTAAATCAAGAGTCCAATTAGTGTATCACTTGATTTCTGTTCAGGACAGATGCTACATGTTCTCACCCCTTCTTTCTCATTCTCCATAAGTACTTTCTTTAAAGCCACCTTCTTCCCCGTCTGTCTGTGTTTGGCCTTGAACACCTCCCTACAGAGAGAAAACACACAAGTGAATCACTCAACCTCATGGCTAATCCAGCCAGAAATCACTTTGGGTACTTCCAATCCAAAATATAGCAAAAGAAACAGTTCACCCCAAAATTACAATTTGCTTAATATTTCCTCAGTCTTAAGAGTCACAGGTCATTTATCTTCATCGAAACAGGATTTGAAGAAATGTATTATTGCATCACTGATAAAAACATCATAATAATCCACATGACTCCAGTCCATTAGTTATTAGTCCAGTGAAGTAAAAATGTTAGGTTTTAATTTGCAGAAAACAAATCCATTGTGGCCTTTTAACATAACTTTTAACATACTATGAGTCCATAATCCATAATAACTCTTCCTCCATTTAAAAAAAATCTAAATCCACCAACATATGGTGCTTGATCTGTGCATAGACTTTTTTTTGACTGGAGACTTAGACCTAGACATTTTTAAGCAATCGTTTGAAGTTAAATACATCTTAATGATGAATTAGTTAATTACAAACAAGGATATTTTTACTTCACAAGACATTACCTGATGGTCTGGAGGGGTGTGAATAATTTGTGGATTATTGTGTTGTTTTTATCAGCTATTTGGACTCTCATTCTGACGGCACCCATTCACTGCAGAGGATCTATTGGTGAGCAAGTGATGCAATGCTACATTTCTCCAAATCTGATGAAGAAACAAACCCATCTACACTCTTGGATAGCCTGAGGATGAACCAACTGTGGGCAAATACTCATTTTTGGCTGAACTATTCCTTTAATGACAATGACCCCTATAGACACAACAGCCATTGTCTTCCTGACAGTGGATTACAACAGTAATAAACAGATCAAATGTATATTACAGTTTATTTACCTAAACAAGCGTCACTTAGGTTTACTCACCCGAAGGTGCCCTGGCCGATCTTCGCCAGCTTCTCATATTTTGAGAATTCATCACAGAAGGGAAACTCGACCCCATCATAGTATTTAGACATGATGGCGGTCTCTCGGTCCGGCCTGAACACACACAACATACACATATGAGACCCTGGACCACAAAACCAGTCATAAGTAGCACAGGAATTTATATATATATATATATTTTAGAAATAACTAACAATACTTTGTATGGGTCAAAAGGATACATTTTTCTTTTATGCCAAAAATCATTAGGACATTAAGTAAAGATCGTGTTCCATGAAGATATTTAGTAAATCTCCTACCATAAATATATTTGTGATTAGGAAGATGCATAGCTAAGGACTTCATTTCGACAACTTTAAAGGCGATTTTCTCATTATTTAGATATTTTTTGATTCCAGATTTCAGTTTCATATTTTCCTACTGTCCTAACAAACCATACATCAACTGAAAGCTTATTTATCCAAATTTCTGATGATATATACATCTCAATTTAAAAAAATTGACCCTAATGGTTTTGTAATCCAAGGTCACATTTGTTTTTAAACACTCCTTACCACCGTAAGATGTTCTTACATTGAGCTTAATATAATAACAACAACACTCGTACAGACGCATTTTGGCAAATTTCTGTTTTAAATACACACTAGTTCGTCTTATAAGACGCTGTTTTGTCTGTGTGGGTGGTTTCGTGTTCTTCTCTCGGCCCTCGACAAAGACAAACACCAAACCCACACGCGCAAATATCAGCTTTACACCGTTATTTAAAACACCAACTATATTTAAACGGTACAGATGTGTGCTTGACATGTTAAAGATAAACATAATACAGTTTTTAATATTTCAAATGACTGATAAAAGATAGATTATTGTTAAAATATTCGTACTTATCCCCACCGCCGGAGCTTCCGGTTTTGTCGCGTTGCATCCTTGCTGTTCCTCTGCGGTCCGCAGGACGGATTCAACCACGTCAAGAAAACCTCTAGCGCCACCTGAAGGATCCGCGATTATCACATGAAGATACTCTAGTCAAATGTGTTTATTTTTTTAATTGTAGATTTAAACTTATTTTGATAAAACGTATTTTATCCGGCAGAACAATACCTAGACTCATATCTCAATATGAGATAGGATATGAGATGGATAGAAATTGGACATTGTATAAGAAAAATAAAATAAATATTATTATTATATATAATAAAAATTAATGCAATATAGACACAAACAACTTTGAATTTGTATTCATTTTACACCTGGTATATACAGTACATTAAGACTTTTAATAGGACTCTATGACACTTTAAGACAAGAGTGGTATGATCTTTATTGATCAAAATTAATATTCAGTCACATTGTTGTTATAATTATCCAGTCTGTCATATATATAACAAAATTAGCCCAAAACCAAGTTCTCATATTCAAAATCCAGGTTGCATTAGAAAATAGATTATACACTCTCCTGTTTACTATAGTACATAAAATGCTACAAAAAAATTACATTAAAATTCAAAACATTAGTCATATTTGACAGTCCATTTTTTTTTTTTTTTTACACATCCAGACCTCTGATGTATACACACACACAAAACACTTAACATTTTTATTCACTATAAACAGATGTGGGCATAGCCATGCATTTATTTAAAAAAGAAAAAGACAAGAAGAAAATAAAGAGTAAAAATATAGAACTTACATTTATGTTGGCTTTTTTAATATTTATTTGCGTATATTTAACATTAGCACAAAGGGCATGAATATAAAATGTAAATGTAGAACCACAGTGTTGACACAATTTGAACATAATTTTGCTTAAGAAGTGACACATTAATATTATATAATTTGAGAACTGTGTATTATATATGGCACAATTATTTCAGCGCTATAAAAAACAAAAACATTAACACTGATGAACAAGCAACCTGACTTTCTATTTCATGAATGGAAAGATCAGGTTAAAACATCAAAACTGTAGTGTCAAATAATAAAAAAAGATTAGACAGAAAATGAACTGAATGCACTTTAAGTACTTCAAATTAAAGTATCCCAATAAAGTAAACATAAACAGCTCAAGTAGATATGGATTTATGTGCTTTTTACATAAACTGGTCCAATGCTCTTCATGAGGAAAAATGGATGGATTCAAGAAGAAAAGATTTAATCCATGATTTGCTGTGAATTTTACAGTAAAACAGTGATCTGTTGAAGGGATATTTCACCCAAAAATTAAAACTAGCTGACAGTGTACTTGCCCTCAGGCCATCTCAAATGTAACCGAGTTTGTTTATTAATCAGATTTGGAGAATCTATTTAGCATTACATCACTTGTTTAGCAATGGATCCTCTGCAGTGAATGGGTGCCGTCAGAATGAGAGTCCAAACAGCTGATAAAAACATAACAATAATCCACACCACTCCAGTCCATCAGTTAACATCTTGTGAAGAAAAAGATGCCATGATTATATGAAACAAATCCACCATAATAAAGACATCTTTGCTTTTAAACCGTTGATTTCATTTAAAACACGGGTCCATAATACTGCTTTCTGCTTTTCAAAAAGTTGTTTCAGTCAAAAAACCTTAACTGTGTTGTGATGTTTTTATCAGCTATTTGGACACTCATTCTGACGGCACCCATTCACTGCAGATGATCCATTGGTGAGCAAGTGATGAATTTCTTTTAAATCTGTTCTGATGAATGAACAATTCCTCGACATCTTAAACGGTCTGAGGGTGAGTAAACTTTTTTTGGGTGAAACTACTCCTCTGAGTGCTGGGACAGAGGGTTCAGGCACTGGGTGTTTGGCTTGATGTCTGGCACTGCAGACACATGCATATGTACGTTATGAAGTTTAAAGCAGGGTCCAGGTGTTTTAAAGCCCCCTCCCACCAGGTGTAAACTACCTTGTGATGAGGACGTGTATGTTCACAGCCTTCGTAGCGCAGCGGCTTTGGCGTTTATGCTAGGTTTAACCGGTATGACACATTTGTTGGGTCAGAACAGTACCGAGTCTTCTTCCTGACTGATCCACTGCAGAGCGCTGAGGATGCAGGGAAACACCAGTGTGTGGCTCTGTCTTTCTGCCACCAATGGCAAACCGCCTCCGATCAGAAGCTCCGCCTCTGGTTTCTCCCCCTGGCCATTCAGAACGCGCCAGCTCTGCTGGTTGTCCAGGCAACGTGTGAGCATGTTCTCCACAGAAACATTAAAGTTCTGTTGGTCTGAAGGGACAGAGTGTGTTATTAAGATGCAGAATGCAAAAAAAACCTACTTGTAATGCATCATTCTAACCAAAATATAATCTTTCAAGTGATTTATCTGAAACAATCTTCATGTAAAATTATCAAGGAATTTCACAAAACTCAACGTAACAGCTCAAGGGAGATCTTTCTAATAGTCTGATGTTAATTTTTGCTCGATTCACCAAAAAGCAAGAAACCCTTAGAAATACTGGATATGAAAGCACATTTCAAATGAGTTTCCTGAAATATTTAATCAATGTTTCAATATTGAATAAAACAAAATTATTCCTAATCATGTAATTCGGGTATCATTTAATTTAAACTTGAATTACATTTTCATAAATTAATTCAAATAAAAGCATTTATTTATGAAATTATATTATATAAAATTACATAACATAAATTTTTTTATATATACTCTCTCATTGCAATTCTTCTCCGGATAGCCTGATTTGGTAGTAATATTGGCCAATACATCTATAAAGGAAAACTCTAAAAAGCCTTCAATGATCTTCATTCTAAAAGTTAAATTCATCCATAAAATGTTGCCAAGTTCAGCACACTTAAGACATCTTAAAACTGGGATCACCAAAAGATTTGGTCCTGAACCACTCAAAACATCTATCTTCACCTCTTATTGATTGACTAGATCTCATATCATCTTCTGCGTCTGGATCTCTTACACAGGATGACGGCGGGAAGCGTCTCTTACCTGCATTACAGGTCGCTATGGCTTCTGTGATGTTCGGACAGAACACGGCGAAATCAAAAAGACAGGGCTACAACAAAGAACAAGCGTTAAAATGCTATTAATACAAACAAACATGAGTCTGGTTGGCTTAGTGCAGATTAATATGATTAAAAACTGTGAAATAACTCACTACGAGCAGTTTGAGCATAGCAGCACAGTCTCTCTCTCCTGTAGCGTTGAATAAGAGCACCCTCACCACTGAACCCCTACAAACACACAGAGCATTAAACACCAACACAAATTAAACACTGTCTGTCTGTATTCTCAAGTTTCTACAACCTCTTTAGATTTGCGTTTATACCTCTCAGTTTTAAAGTTACAATCATATTTTAGAAAACAGATCGTTTTGGTTTCTTATTTACATTTACACAGTTGCATCAAGCAGATGCTTTTATCTAAAAAGGACCTACACAGTACATCAGTGTTAATTGCATGCATGTATTTTATCAGTTCACAGCTTCTCTGGGAAGGGAACCCATGACTTTGCGGTAAAGGATAGCTCACCCAAAAATTAAAAACTCTGACATTAATTACTCACCTTCATGTTGTACCATCTTCTAAAAACAATGAATATACTTTTAATGAAATCCAAGAGCTCTCTGACCCTGCACTGACAATACAACTAAAGCGACATGGATGAAACGTTTGCGTACCAGAAAGGTAGTAAAGACATCGTTTAACATAGTACATGTGACATCAGTGTTCAAATGTAATGTT